>NW_009630554.1:0-30074 GCF_000690535.1 Cariama cristata
ATTCTCCTCCCCATCCCACTGGGTGGGGGAGCAGGAGTGAGCAAGACGCTGCATGGTACCTAGTTGCTGGCTGGGGTTAAACCAAGAGAAATATTTAAAGTGATACTGGGCTTTCTACTGAGAAATAGTTTCAGTGTTCACATATACTGACAGCTGTAGTTACTTTACATTAAAATGAACTTGAAAACTTTTTTTCCAGAGTAGTGTTTAGTGTTGCCAGTACTATAAGCAGGAACAAATTCAGATAAAAATCTAAATTCCTTTCCCCTCCCCTGCAAACGTTGTTGCTTCCTTCAAGAAAAAAAAAAAAAAAGTGTTGTATGACTATCTCTACTCTGTAAGTTATGACAGAAGAACATTGTTACACTTGTAAACCCATAGCACTCAAAAATTAGAAAATGTCATAGTTTAGCAGTTGTTTTAATTCATCTCCTTTTGGATTTCTATTATAATGCAATCTTTACTGATCCTGTCACACAGTATTTTCCCCACAGGTTTGCCACTTCAATCAGTCTTGTGAAAATTATACCCTCCTTTTTTCATTTACCTTAGAGAATCTCATGTCTATCTCCTCCATCCACCCTCCTGCTCTCTCTGAACCCATGATCACAAGACCTCACAGTCTCATCTCACTCTCTTCTGATACTTAGTTCTCATGCAGAAAATCAACATAAATGATTGTAAGTGTACACAAGTTCAACCTGCCTGTAGTTTGGGCAGGAACCCAGAGAGCAATGTGAGGATGGTACCACACCTCATACACCAGCTGAGGAGGGCTGTACTATCCCTGGCTGATGCCTGTGTTAATGCTGCAACCTCCCAGACCACCCGATTAGATCACATCCAGCCAGTACTTCCAGAGGAAGCTCACGTCTTATCAACATGCCTGCACATGTCAGGCACTGCTTGGGCAGCTGCCGTCTCTCAACGAGGCTCCTAATTTTCCTACAATCCCTAACCTGAATTGGTCCAGGCTTGGGATGTCTGGCACCTTCTCTGCTCTTTCCGTTTTGAAGTCTTTTGCCTGTATCTGCCCTACACCTTCTGGTTGTTCAATGCCATCTTCCCTCATTCCCCTGTTTGCTCATTGCATATTGTCTACCTCTCATGTCCTTTTTCATCTAAAAGGTGTAATTCAACCTTTCTGTTGACCAAAAGGCTGTTTACACAGCTTCTGATTTTCTAGAAGGAGGTCAGATCTCAGTGGTTGAATCTCGTCTCCATCACCTCATCATCCATCACTGCTGTCTCTTTCTATTCTTTTCATTCTCTTTTTCCCTGCCTCTGTCCCTAGTTAGGTCTTCTTTACCAAACTGTTGTCCTGACTCACTCTCACTTGTTTCTTTTGATCTTGCTTGTGCTGTGGTGAAAATCCCTGGAACAGCCTGAATTCCTTCTCTACAAAAGGCACTTCTAGTCCAAAAATTGTCACTGAAGTAATTGAATGCTATGACTTATATGTGCTCCTCAAAACTTTTCGGTTTATCACTGATTTCTTCAGAAGAATGATAAGATAAAACGTGATCTTCCTCCTCTTGTCATAAAAACATACTGTCTCCCTCCAATGTCTACTGTTCGTTCTTTCAAGGAAATTAACACCTTTTGCCTATGTGAACAGTCCTAGCCCATGGTCTTACTGCTCTGCCTCTGTTCACAGAGGCACGTGTGGGCTAAAATAGCCCTGGTCAAAATCACATTTATGAAAATAAGACCACACAAATTGCAGTTTTTCATCCTGCCTTTAACTGAGATCAGTGTACGTGGGTTTATCAGTGAAGCCTGCATCAATTTTGTAAAAGGAAGATTAGGTAGATCCTCAATTATAGCTGCATTCAGGCATGCTATTGCTTATAATAGTGTTTAAGCTACAAAGTGACATTCATTTTCAGAGGTAAAGATTAAAGAAAAAAATGAGGGGAAGTGACAGAAATGGCCTTGGCAGAAGTATTCCTTCCCAGGCAGCAATTATGACAATCGGCACTTCGCTGTCCTGCAAAATTAGCCTGCAAAAGTGAATTCTGTCAAAAACATAAAAATAAATGAAAACAGTTTTCTTAACTTGAACTTCAGGGTGAGTTTTTTGTTTTGATTCTTTTTTAAACTATGGAATTGACAACAACAACATCTTATTTATAGGAAACAATGAAGCTCCTGCTTTTCACATTTGCAATCTTTTACAGTTTTATGATGAAACTTTTACCTAATTTCTTTTGTAATCCTGGAGAACAAAGTAATTTACAAGCGTCTATAGAAAAATGCTGCAAAACTACCAATTTAATTATTTTTATATTTCTGGAACATATTTAGCTCAGCAAGGACTAGAGCTATTTGTGCTAATCTATACCAGTAAAATCAAGAGAGATGTTAGCATTCAGTAATCATTTGGAAATGGAACTTGATATTTCCTGGCTATCATAACAAGGTTAAAGACTGAGACAGTGTTAGTCTCCAAAACTCCCCAATAGTAATGAAGTTATACTGATTGACATCAGCAGAGAATTGGTTGCTGGTATGTATTCAGAATAATGGAAATTCTTAAGAGTACTAACTTAAAATTCATTGTACAGAATAAGTTCCCCAAAAGGATGAGAAGACTTCTAGCTGCAGACCTAATTCAGCTACTAAATCAGTAAGGTACAGCTTTTGACACACTCCAAGTCCCCTGTTGCACCAAAGTTCTTGTGAGTACCGCACTTTAGACTTTGATCTCACAGGACGCTGTGTGTGGCTCACCAAGGATGTATGCATCCTTTCACATCTGCAATCCATATACGCATTGCATTCTCTCTACATGTATGAATACAATAACTGCAGCAGTATGAATAGGCAACAACATATATCATAATTAATGTAACATTTACATAGAGTCAAACACCAGTGGATAAACAGAAAATTCAGCCTTTTTAGAAAGAAATAGAACTGTGATGCATGCTTTAGTTGTCATGTATTGAACTTTCATTTGAATAATACAATAAAGGAGAAAAAAAAACAACAGATGAAGCTGAAAAGAAAATTAAGAAGTTAAGAAGTGGTTTATTTAGTTGCCAACTCCTTTTCTTTGCATTTATGTAAAATAGGCTATTTCCTCAAATCACCAAACAACTCTAATTATTATTATTTTTACTTTTATGGCATTGCTTATCTGAAATATCTTGCAGAATCCTGACCCATCATTCAAGTGTTCTGTATGAACAATACACAATAGCAGCATTATATCCAATCAACAGCATTATTGCAGCACAACTGTATGCAAGGATAGAGTGAAATACAGAGAACCAAATCCTTGCCTGTGTGGATGGCAAGTCCAAATTCTTAGCAGAGTGATACTGGTGCTTGTGCTGCCTGCAGAGAATGAACAGACAAGTTATGCTTATGTTTTCTGTCCTTGATGAGTGAACCCATGTTGTTAGAGTAGACTCTGATTATCTATACTCATCTCTTACAGAACGCATTTGTGGAACTAGAGAGTGATGGGAAGGTGAGTTTGAACTCTCTTTAGTGATGGTCTCTCCCACGCTATAAGACTGTATTTGTTTTCCTCTGCTCAAGCCTTTTAGGGATGCATAAACAGGAGTAGTATATGGCCCAGATTTATCAAAGCAGCTGGTCAGAATCATGAATCTAACCAAGGACAATGAGAACATAACCCAAAGGCTGACTCCCAGTCTTTTAAATAATTCTACACAGAACAAGAAAAAAACTATTAAAACTTGCATGTGTGCTAAGGGACATATTCTTAAAGTTCTACTATTGCTTTGATGTAATAGCTGCAGAATAATATTTGCCAACATGCTGTGATATTCTTCAGCTCCCAGAAGTGAAATTTGGGCTATATCATTCAGAATTAGTTTTCTCATCTCAAACTTGGCAGCACGTGTCATTGGAAAACAAGCTTGGATGTACATTTCTGTGTGAGATTCATGGAGCAGTGGAGATAGAGCTAATGGAACATTTAACTACGTCATATGTTTTCATAAGTGGAGATGAAGGGAAAGAAATCCCTTTCCATCAGTCTACAGAGTGAGTATTTTCTATTCAGCTCTATGTGGCTGTTCTAGCACAGACAGAGTCATCACCTTGAAAGGGATAGGACTGTATATTGTTGCCGTTGGCCACCCCATGTTAGCCAAGGAAAACGCTCTCTAACTGTTCCCACATTTTCTGTGGTCTCTCTTTGGGGTATGAAAGGAGAATTAGGGTATGAATGAAGACTACAGCACCATATGGAGTACGGTATGGAGACACATGTCTGTCTGCCACACAGAGATATGGATTGAGAGCAGCCCTGAGGAGAAGGACTTGGGGGTACTGGTTGAGCAGAAGCTCAACATGACCCAGCAATATGCACTGGCAGCCAAGAAAGCCAACCATATCCTGGGCTCCATCACAAGCAGCGTGACCAGCAGGTCGAGGGAGGGGGTTCTGCCCCTCTACTCCGCTCTGGTGAGAGCCCGCTGCAGTACTGCCTTCAGCTCTGGGGACCCCAACACAAGAAGGACATGGACCTGTTGGAGTGAGTCCAGAGGAGGCCACAAAGATGATCAGAGGGCTGGAGCACCTCTCCTATGGAGAATGAATGAATGATGAAGTACCTAACAGGAAGAAAAGACATTTTCAACACCCCATGCCGTGATCCTGCACCAGAACAGAAGTGGACTGGAAGAATGCAGCGCTAGAGCGCTGCAGAGCCTCCTGTGCCTGACTTCTAGAATAATCAGGTTGAGAGTCTAGTTTGCATAATTACTCAATGTTTTCTTATTTCTATATAACTCTTACACCTTTATTAATCCTTCTGGCCAGTAGCATGAAGTGTTTTGTGCTTTGAATTTAATGGACCTGACAACATCGATCTGTTTAAGCTTTAACTTTGAAGGATTGTTAGTGTTGTGCAGATCACGTCTTTATAGGTGCTACATGAAATCACATAGTGAAAGAAAATTAAGCTGCTATAAACATCACTGTATTGTCTGGGGAAGTGGTGCATTATTTTACAAGATGCAGAAAGTTAAGGTCTGTAGTAATTTAACAAAATTCTACCACGGACATAGAGAACTAAATTAATTCTCACTTCAACTCAATGAAAGTTCATGATGATATTTCACTTGAGCAGTAAAAACTGCACTGCAAGTTATGACGGTGCGTCTGTACATTTCCTGTGTAACTTTGTTTATGTTCTTATCTAGTAGGTTAAAATCATCTCTCAAGAGACTTACGGTTTTTTTCAATGCCTAAGGCAGGCCAAGGTGGTAGTGTTCTTCCTTCTTTTAAGATTAGACACACCAGAAATGGGGAAATAGATAGTAAACATTCAAAAAAGGCTTCAAGAAATGAAACACTAACTGTTCTGCCTTTTTTTTTTTCAACTGCATGTATTTTTCTTCCTTTTAAGATTAGACACAGCAGAAATGGGGAAATAGATAGTAAACACTTCAAAAAAGGCTTCAAGAAATGAAACACTAACTGTTCTGCCTTTTTTTTTTTCACCTGCATGTATTTTTAACTGGATTTAAAATGATCTTCAGTTTAAAACTATGGTCTCATTTCAGATTGAATATTAAAAAAACCCAGGAAATTGTTGAAAATTTTCAATGTATCACACAATCCTTTATAAATTTGTCTTCAGAAGTTACCCATGTGTTCCCTCCACCACCCAAACGCTTCACAGACAATTGCCATGTGGTCTAATCCTGTGTCATCTACCCTGAGATCTGGGAGGTCACTTGAGTCACTCAATGGGAGGGTAAGAGTTGCATTTTTTGCTCAGAGCTTACTGTCTCTCCAAAACCATAATTATCCTCTTAAAATTCAGCTTTTGTCTAGTCTTTGGCAATTGTTTATGAGCACAGACATTTCCAAAGCAGAGTAAAAGACCAGTTACTGTACTTTACTTTGTAGTCCATGCCATAACGTGTCCTTAATGAAGATAGCAATGCTGTAAGCCTCAGGAAGATCTTACTCAAGTCAGGAAGACTTCTGCCTTTCTACGAGAGCACTGTCTGGCCTCTGGCTAGAATACATTTAAACACATTTTCAGTGAAAATTACCATTAGAAGGTTTCAGTGACTAATGAGCTGTAAGGAATTTATAAGGGCAGTTTTGATTTTAAAAATGAAAGTGATATACGTGGTACATAAATGTTTAACGTCTTTTTACTGAGCTTTACCCATGACCTTGAAAGGCAATGATATAAGGGTTGTTCCTTCAGTACAAAACATTGCAACCCTATTTCTAGGATTTCAGTTTAAATTTTGAAGTCATTATTAGGTTGACCTAAAGTTACCAAAAGAAGATGTATCATTGCCACAGTGTTATGGAAATGTTGGTGTATGTGCACACTGCTCACTGCATGAAACCCTTATTGAAAAATGACAACGTCACTTCCAAGGTCTGTACTGAGCTAAAGGACAAAGCTGCACTGCAGTTTCCCCCATGATGTGCCTGTGTTTCAGGCCACTCCACTCTCTGATGGACAAAAAGTACCAGGCACAAGAAGACAAGACATTTGTTTTTATAACAAACCCTTCTACTTTATCTTTTAATTTTCCTTCATGCTCATCTTATTTTAAGGTTTCTTGTTTTCTAGAAGAGAGTACTTAAATTTGTAATTTTTTTTAAAAAAACAAACCTTTAGTCTTTATTCAGAATTCCCTTTTATGATGCTAATGTAGAATTATACAAGAAATAACATTTTCTTATATTTATTATTATTGCTCAAGTCTTCCACATTTAATAAAAGAGGGACAAAGAGAGACAGTATAATTGCATCTTGCAGAAGCCTTCTCTTTTCTTTTAGACTTTACTGCTGTTTCAGAACTTTTAGAAGAATTTCAATAAAATAGGAACTACTTAACAGAAAAAAATTCTTCAAAGCATAGAGCTTGGATATTTTCCTCAATTTAGTAGGCAAAAAAAAGCTCTTAGAAACACAGTGCCTCATGGATTTTAAATATTTTTTTGAAAAAACTGAAGCTAGTGGAAGCATGGTCACCACCAAATCCCTCATATCCTGGCCTTTCTTTCACTTCTTTTCTCCAGTTAGTATGAACAGCTCTGATCCAGGCCAGAAATAATCTTGCATCTTACTCAGAAGAGTCCAAAAAGTAAAAATCTCTACAAAAGCCCACCAGACATATCAGAGTTGGGAGATGCAAATTGAAGATAATGACAGAGAGAATAGGAGTAATTAAATGCTCTCTTTTTGTGAAGATCATGAAAGGAAGTATTTTCTCCAAAATTCATTGCTCTCTTCCAGGACATAGTATTATAAAGTACAAAACCAGAATGATAACTATTCTCTGACAGCTTTAGAGTCTAGATTAGTAAATTGTTTCTGGCTCTAATCGCCACGTTTCTGAGTCAGTACAATTTTAACTGTGTATTTAAATAGCAGTAAGTTGGTGCCCAAATCTTGATACAAGTACAGATGCATTTGCATTGTAGATAAAAGAGACTGATGATCTCATGGCAAGTTTTAAAGTGCTACAGGAAATTATCATTATTTTTGAAGCACACAAAGATGAACTAAAGATTAGATAATATATATTATAGCTAACCTCATTCTACTTGAGTCAGATGGCAAGAGAACATGGATTTTGATGACCACAGATCTAGAAAAGAACCAAAAGTCTACCTAAAACTACCAATGTCTCTCTGTAGTTCTAACCCTGAGGTCCTTTACATTGCTATGGAAACATAAAGTAACTGGAGTATGAATAAGAATGATGGCTTTAGGCACTTATGGCGGTTTTCGACATACAAGCAACTACCTCATTCTGTTCAGACACATGAGAACTCGGCACTGTGAGCTGTATATACTACCAAGATGTTTTAGCTACAATAATACTAGCTTCTTCACAGCAGTATTCTGGTAGTGTTGGCCACTAGGCTAATGTGATGTGCCAACTCAGACACCACTGAAGAATTTGAATGCTTTTAACTTATTTTTAATTTACTCTAGCACCTCCCAAATTTCAGTAGTGTATTAGCATCATCTTCTTTAATTAAAGATTCTCTTTATTGCCTCTAGTTCAAATATATTTTTTTTTATTTTTATCTGAAAAAATTGTAATTGCAAACCATATTATTCTAAGTTATTCTGATTAGATAACACTACAAGATGAAATTAACATACAAAGTATAATCTTCTGCTTTACACTTCTCAAATCATACAAAGCTATTAATAACACAAAAGTAAGAACAATTAGATTCTGATGTTGACAATATATAGGTACATGGGTTTAATGAGGAATGATAAAATGTGCACTCCACAGACCTGGTATAACCAAGTATTCCCATTAGTGCAAGATTAATTCTTTGCAAAAAGCTGAATATCATGAAGAACCTCAGTCTGCCCACAATGCTTTAGATTACCTGCACTCATACACATGGAATAATTTTGCCATCTTTTGCAAATAAATTGTTTCTATTCAGACATGAAAAACAGAAAAAAGTATGCAGCCAGCTGGGCCTCTTCAGCTGCAATTGAGTAAAACATAGGGCAACCAGGAGAAGCTGCACAATGATGGCAGACTGAGGGACTTTGCACCAAGTTGTGCTTGTGCATTTTGCAACAATTAACTGAGAATGTCAACAACTGTATAATAGCACTGTATAGGGATGCATTCCTGATATCCACTTTTTCCCAGTCACTTGCTCTGGCAGGGCAAAAGAGGGAAAGCCTTTTTATTATATGCACAGAACAGCTACAGAGATTTATGGAAGATTTGTACAGATAGAATGGAAAGGCAGCTCTTCACCGCATGTGGTGTCTGAAACGGTGAAGGGAAGAGAGCTGCTACACCAGCAACGGAAGCCTAATCAGCAAATGTAGGTAGCGCTGATAACTCTCCAGAAACAAACAGAACTTGCAGAGGCTCAGAATCACTCAACATTTTAGTGGAAGCCAATGCAGAACATCTCTAAAGGAGCAAGAGATGTTGGGTTTTGGGTTTTGTTTGTTTGTTTTACAGATGCTGCTGCTACTACCAGGAAATCTTATGTAAAAACAGCTTCTGAAAGGAAATCTTGCCAAATCTATTGATAAGACTATTTTGAATGCCACCATAGTTTACATTTTCCAATGAATTAAAGGCCATTAAAAGCTATTCTCTGGATTTTGAGAGCTCTTCAAGAAGGTGTACAGTGCAATATGCATTTGCCAGTTAAATCAAGTCTCCTGTGAAACATGTCAATCATAGCAGGACAGAGCTCTACTGCATGATTCCTGACACACCTGAGATCAAACTTTCCAGAAAGTGCTCCACAACTTATTCTGCAGAGAGAAAAAAAAAAAAAAAAAAAAAGATTCTATTCTTACAAGAAGGGGTAGGGTGTTTTCGATTTAAAGCTTGACGTTTCTGTGTTTCTCTCAAATTACCAAATGCCAAATGAAACTACAGGTCAAGCATCCAGTCAAGTCAGTACCAATAAGAGTTGAAGAACTCATGAGTACCAATATGAGTTGAAAAAGAAAGCTTATCAGTCAATCAAAACCAAAAATGGGAATCAGAAAACACAGATGACTTGAAATAAGTGGCAGTGTGCATTTTGTTATCAGCTAAAGGCCACTAGAATGCAGGTAGAGATCATGCCATCAGCAGCCTAGAGTGAATGTCATTCTTTCCTACACATAACATGATCCACTATTTTTGTGAACAATGTGAAAATATCTTAGCAACATAACACATGTATTACTGATTACTTTCAACTGATACAAAGGAAATACATTGATAAAACAATGGCACATGTAATTTATTATTATGAAGTTTAATACTAAAAATATCTAGTCTCTTAACAGGAAAGCATATTGTTTTCTAGACCCTTTTATGTATGTCCATGCCAAACTTTTAAAATTCAAAGACAAGAATTTTAAAGCTGAAATTCTTCCTTTAAACCTAGCTTTCTGCTTTCATTTGAAATACAATCTGGAACCTCTGCATTATTATAATGACTTTTTTAAACCAAAATATATTTCTGCCTTCTCCACAGCAAGAACATCTCCCTATTCAGAATCATTGAAATAAATTTGACAGAATGATTTGAATAATCCATATTAGACTGATAGCTAGTCAAGAGGTTGACATGTTAATAACAGTAATATATTGGAAAAAGAAAAGTGCATTGGGTAGAATCAAAACCTGGAGATATAGGAGATATATAAAGTTGTGACAAACTGTCATGAGAAAAAATAAACAGGACAGTGGTACTCTCAGGATAATGGGAAATAAAGAGGAAAAGACTTGTAGAAAAGAGTTTTCCTCAACTGTTTTCCACCAGGAAATTATAAATTAATCTCACCCCTACTGGTGAAACCAAAGCTTTATTCACTCTCCAGATGTTAAAAAGCCCCTCTTCGATCTTCATTCTCTATTTTTTTTCCTCAAAAAGGTTTATTCTAGCCAGGCTATTTTTGAATCTAAAACATGGTGCCACTAGAAGCATTAGTCCATTGACCTTGACTTACCATGCACAGATTTGAAATTCTTTCTTTTTTCATAACATATAGAAAATATGAGGGGCACCTTGTTCTCTAAAGGTAGGGGCATGACAAAAATCTGAAAGTTTGAAAAAAGCTTCAGTTGTATAATCTCATCAATGCAATGTAGTCATGACCTTTTCAAAGGAATACAGCAGTGGCACAGAGCAAGGTCCTGGGCTCCAGTCAGTGTGAGGAGGCTACTGAACTGCAGATGCACTTCAGAGGCATAGATGTGAGCAAGCTCGTTATTTGATGAACCTGAACTTGGCCAACTGCTTAACAATTCCCATAAATTGCTCAATATGCCCCAGATGATGCATTCACAAGGAAGTCTATCCTCATTACCACTGATTTTCTTTTGTTGTGATTGTAGACAAAAGCCCCAAAAGAGAAAAAACAAAGGAAGCACATCCTGCCAAAAATGATATTGGACTTTTTAATGCAATGATGCAAATATGGATTTAGTACCTTAATTTGATCATCCAGTTCTGAATTTTTTATTTTTTTTTTTACACAGCTCTTTTTCTTTTGTTATTATTTTGAATTTCTAAGAGCAGCTGTTGGTGCTCCATATTCACTGTTCAGTTGTTCTTCAGATGAAAATCACCAAGGAAAGTAAAAACTATCCACTGTTTCTGACAGTTTATCTTCTGCAGCCTGAGAGAAGACAGAGAGGATTAAAAAAACCCAAACAAACAAACTTTAAATGATACTAAGAAAGATAACAAATCCAAAGGTCATCCAAAGACCTGAAAAATTCCAAAATGAAGCAGCTTTTTGAGGCAACTTCAGTCTAAGCAGTTCTAGTTTCCAGGTGAATTGCATTACTCACACTTTACCACAAAATTTGTAAAATCTGGCATGCACTTCTGCCTTTATGTAAAGTACCTCAGCTTCCCTCAAGAAAAAGAATCAATTTTTTTGATCTATTTGACTGTAGATGGAGGCTAAATTTATCTAGAGGATATTTTAAAAAATCTTTTAATATCAAGAAGGCAATTCAGAAAAATCATGTAGTAAACAAAAAATGGTTTAGAAATCATAGGAATGCTTATATTCAATAATGCTGCAACTTTTGTTAATCATATTGGTAATTCTCATAATTTCAAAGATAGTTTTGCTATTTCAGGAAAAAGGTCAATAGTACATCTAAGACCTTCAGGCTGGAAAAGCCTACAGTCATTTGGAGATAGAGTCTCTACCCAAACTTCAAGTTGCTTTAGGTGAGTCAAGAGTTATGACTTGTACTTGTAAAATGATTTAATTGTGGCCTCTTCTGTTCTTTGCTGTTCTTGTTCTGCAGAGACAAGGTACTTTATCAGATTTATGCTATTGCCCCTCTAGTTTCCTGCTAGTTCTCAAGTAATCAATAAGATTAGTGCTATCATCAAAATTCATTTAAAACTGCCACTGTCCTTTATCTTTTTGTTATCATGTGAATTAGAGAACTCATTTTGCAACACTAGAAAGCTCCCTCAAATTTTAAAGAAAAATGGATTGATTCTTGGGAGCAATCAGCACAAACATTGTAACTAAACTTCTAATCTGGCATGTGTCATATCACATATGAATAATTACAGACAGATATGATTAGCAACCCAAGCTGCTTGCCAGAGACATTAGTCTTTAAATAACATGCCAGTTTGCATCACTTAAGGAAGATATGTAGTATTGCTTTGTAGGAAAACTTTTTAAAAAATGTCAGGTTTGCAATTTCAGAACTTATTCCTGCTTTTTTTTTTTTTTCCCACTGAAAAACTTCTAGTGACTTTATTGGTATTATATCAAACCTCCAGTTGGCAGTGCATCAGATTACCCATTATACAAATAATTTATATTGGCACTGCAGTATAAAAAAAAATGTAGTGATTTTGGATTATTTGATTTTGAAAATGGGAGAGAAAAGCACGGTATTTAAGGGAGCAGAAAGGAAGGAATGAAGGAGTGGAAAGAACGGGAGTAGTGGGCAGAATTAGCAGTCTCAGTTTCTTACAGATGCGATTTGGGTGCAAGGATCACAGAGAAACACAAACTGTTCTAACTGTACAGCCAATGAAAGTGTCCTAATGTTTTCATATGATCTTTTATAGGACATTCAAGCTGCAATATGATAATTTGTACACAACTACTGCTCTATTTTGTACATCTATGCTCACTTCATACTACAGTTATACCACATCAGACTAATTCCATCTCCCCTTCATCTTGAACACTATTTATTTCCTTCGGATACATGTTATTTTAAGGTAAGTATTTAAAATAGATGTATTAACCACTGAATAGCTGAGAGTTGATGTCCTCAATATGTTGAGCTGAGAAATTTCTGAGAAGAGGTTTCAGAAATGGTGTGTGCTTTCTCTCTCATGACTAAGAAACAGTACAGTATTTTCTATCAGTGTTACTCTTTGTAGACATAGTTTGGGCGTCTGTTTACCCTAGATCTTAATTAAGATAAAATCATAATTCACTTTGATAAATAAAAAATAAAATTGTTTTTTGCTTGCTTTTCTTTTCATCCACTGCTTCCCACCGATGGCAATGCAGTGCCTGTAGCCCGAACACACTCTGAGCCCAAGCAATGCTTTGTGCCCACTGACTGAGAGGCAGTGCAGTGCTGACTGTAACCTTTACCACCTTTCTCTGAAACTGACAAAAACCCCCATAAAATTACATCAAAAAGTCAATACAAAGATGCATAAGCCAATCTCTTTTAACCAGACATTCCCAGCACCTACAGAGAAAGAGATCAGTGTACTGTGTGCACTTCCAGGAGGTAATAAGGAATACTAAATGTAGCAGTGGAAGAGAAAGCGAGGTCCACAGGCACCAGTTTAACCACCACTCCACCTCATGCAACTCAATTCAGGCACTGTCTGTGCTGTGGGTTCATTTGTCAACTGTTCTTTGCCTCTTCTATTTAGGCTGTCAGTTATTTGAAGCAGTGACCTCCTCCTCATCTTCCGGTACATGTGGCTGTGCTGCATATAGCACAGTGGGGCCCTCATCTCGTGTAATTACCTAATTTGATTTAATTTTGCTCGAGACACAAAAAAGGCTGAATATGCTTGCCAATGATTCTGCTTTAAATACACCTTGGAGGTGTGCTCCATTAGATACACAACAAGAACATTTCCCTAGAGCTCTGCATTGCTCTATTCTGAGCTATCAAAGTCAAGTCTAAGCAATAATCGTTTGAAAGAGTAAAGTCGTCATTAAAGTTAGGTACTGTTATTTCCAGTGATGTGGATATTTCTTGGTGATACGGTGTGCTAAGCACAGGTTATTTTATCCTAACAATAGTTCCATATGACGTCAAACTGGCAGATCTTTTAACTGACAATACCTGCACTTTTTAATTTGTTTAAGAACAAAGCTGTGCACTGAATTTCCGCTCTTGAAAGATACTTTTGACACTGAACAAACTTATAAGGAAAATATATGAAACCACGGGCAAGTCTGTTTCCCTTAGACCCCTTTGAATGCTCTTGACATATACTTTTCAGAATAGGAACAAAGTACTTTACAAACAAAATTTGAAAGGCATCATATTTGTCCAAATATAAATTAGTCAAATATATCTCACATCCTTATTCAGAGCAGCAGATTTACACACACTGAGCTTCTGAGTTGGATGTACCCTCACTCAATATGTAGTTATTGCCCACTTGAGTTCTGCAACTATTTCCTCGGCTTGAAAGTCAGAAACCCCAGATGAGGATCTAGGTATGTAATTGGGATTTCCTTCAGTATCTACCCATAATTGTCACTCTTTTGTTACAGTGACTAATACAAAAAGTTTGTTACTTCTAATATCATGATAACACCTAGTAGCTCCAACACCAGGAGGGGGTCCCCAGGAGGGGCAGGGGAGAAAAGCCTCATCAAACCACAATATATACACATCCAGCAGTTCCTTACTTCTTCTGAATGGTACCCATGAAGAAGACTACGAATGATTATGGTTTCCTAATGTAATACACTTCTCTGCCCGAGGGAAGGACCTTGTTTGTTTTGTAGGTGGAGATTTCTCCAGGGCTGAAAGCGTGGAGTGAATTCCCCTGAGGCCGAGTACCTTCACTGTGAAGCACTTTGTAGTAGTAGAAACACACTTTGTTGAATTCAGTATCTCAAAAAAATAAACTAATGGCACTACCTCTGCCATATATGACACACAAAACCAAGTCCAGCCAAAAAAAAAAAAAAAAATAATAATAATCACTGCATATACTTTCTCTTCTGGGAAGAGGACTAGACAATAAACAGAAGTATGTTGTAATATATATTTCAACAGTACACAGACAATACTGTAGCATGTAGGTTAAATTTATTTATACATAGACCAGATTATACTAAAATAGAACAAAACCATATTTGAAAATAAGTTCTTATTTAAAGTCACTCAAAATGACCCAAAAGTCTAATTATTCACAGAAGATGGATAAAAATAAGAAGTCACAACAGAAAGGAAGGAAATTATTAAGTGTTCAGAGGTTTCATATTTGCAGTTCAGTGTGTTAACTATATCCACCTAACAGAGCAATCATAACATCAATAGAAAAACTAAGCAAAAGAAGGAATTGTTATCACTATTTGGTATGTGGGGAACTGCAGCATGTAATGACTGCGTTTCTTGCCTTTGGTCACTCACATACAACATGTGTCTGATTCACAAACTGAACCTTTTTTCCTATGTTGTTGACAAATGTCTTAAATAAACCATCCTTTCTTCAAGACTTCTGTGTTAATAGTAATGCTGCATTATCTAGTGCAGTAAGCCTGAGCCATACCCCCAGTCCTCTCCATTCTTTCATTTTTCTTTTTCTAAATGTAAAGACTAGGGAGGAAACTTCCTCATCCCATAACTTTTTTTTTTTTTTAAGTGTGGTTGTTTTTGGTTTTGTTTTTAATTATTTCACATTATCACTGTGTAGTATACATTTCTGGGCTGTATCCTCCACTGGTGTAAATCAGTGCAGTGGGACAGAGTAATTCACCTGAGCTACTGTCAATCTGAGGGTGTATCCCAGAGAATATCAATGAGAATCTCTTCAAATTAATACATGATTTTTCAGTTCTATGAATCAGCTTGTCATTGTCTGACTTTTTACAGTGTTGTTTAATCACAATGTCTTCCACTATCATTTCATATTCCCTGTCGGAAGCAAGCATACAGACTGTATTTTCAACCACAGCTCCACTATTTTGCCAGCTCTTAAAGAAATGGAATTTGCAATTGCTTGGAAAGACATATCAAAGGAGACAGGTCTGACCATGTCTGTCACTACCAAAACTGCTTTCCTGTCACGTACTCTGCCCAAAGCTTTATTCCTGCGATGACACAAAGTTAGAGCTAGCTCTTCTCACATTAGTGAGGACTGGAAAGCTGCTTTCCCACATGGCAACTGCAGTTTGCCAAGAGCACTACCAAGCACAAGGTGCAGCATGACTAAGATGTTGTTTGCCTATAGCGTTCAGGGACTTACACGTGTTCTGTCGCCTTTCTCCAGATCCCTGGACTTGGACAGAGAGTGTCCTGTGTTTAACAACTACCATTTCTTACCATGGCTATTTTTCTGTATTGTAGGACAACCTACAAGGGTTAGTGGTCATAAATAACTTCAAGAATAAGTTTAGGGTATGATACCCATGCTAAAAACACACAGAACAGAAAAAGGGGAAGAAAATGCATGAGACAAACTTCAGTCAGGTCTTCTGAACTTGGAAAATTGTGAACCTTTCTTTCCCCCAGAACAGCCTTTTGTAATTTTTTGTTTTCCTCCGAGATGCTCAGCATATTTCTCATTTGTATTACTTTTGGTTTCCCAACACCTGAAATCCTGTCCTCCTGCTTGCATTAAAACAAGTGCTATGCCCTGACAGAAGACCACTGCCCAGTCTTCCTTCTCAAGAGTATTTTCTTTTGTATTATTTGTAATGCTGTATCTTTAAAAAAGTTTCAGTTTCCTGACCTTGTCTGTTGAAAGCTTTATTGCTTTTCTAACTCAGCTTCACATTAACAGAACTTTTTCCTTCATTTTCTTGTTTACGTATCAGTTTCATTACTGCTGTCACACAGCTCAGGGGACAGAGCTAGTTAACGGCTGCATCTCAACTGCTCCAAATACAATCGCACATTCTGCCCTGTGATATATGCATGTAATTCCTGTTGACAATGCAAGGAAAATCAATTTCATATGGCACTGAGAACTGTAACCACTTATGGAAGGCAGCATTTGACTCTTAGGGTTACACGGTCATTTCTAATTTGGTAGAAAGTGGCACTGCATTAACAAAAATAGAGAAATGTAAGGATCACAAACCCAACCAACTCATTTCCTCCACAGAGGCCACAATTTCCAAGGGCAGAATTCATCCAGTATTCTCATGTCATGATTTCTGATCCATCCATCCTTTGGTGCACACAGGGATGCACACTTGTACAATGTACAATTCAAATTCTTATCCAGTAAATACTAGCTTACCTGTTCTAACCACATTTGGTTTATCCTGATTTAAAACAGGTATGGATTTAATTCTCTGCTTCCTAGTGTCACAGAGAATACTCACTCATTTAATGTAAGTGAAAGATGTCTTAGTCTGACCTGGAAGGCTGAGAAACCAGTTGTCATGCCCACTGTACTGCTAGGACCAGTGCTGGCAGTCTGAACAGAAAGCAAAGAACAGTAAAAACTCAAGGTGAAGGACCCTCTTATAAAGGTTCTCCTGGTTTCACTGGCAGTTGTTCCTCTATAACTGAGGAAAGATTGTAGGTGCATTTTTAAAGGGAAAAGGTTGCCATCTATTTCTCAGATTTTTTGTCTCTTTATGTTACAACCTTGCCATTGGAAATAAAGGCTACGTAGCCTGCTGCTGTCTTTCTCTCTCTATTTTTCTGCACAGAAATTTGATGAAGCTGAGTGCTCCTTTTGCTGTGTTGGCATCCATTGCAAGATTTGTAATAAGTACATGGTTAGTATGTACTCATTAAGGGAATGCGTTCAACGGTATAGTCAGTTAAATATTACTGCTGCAGACTAAAGAAATCTCCCTACTAGTTGTGAAGTACAGTGTTTGTACAGCTAACCATTACTCTTAGCCTACATACAGAGCTCCCCCCCCCAAAAAAAAAAGACTGCCCAAAGCAGAACCAGTACCCTTGAAAAGTAAGTTCATGATTCAAAAATTAGTTAAGTAATATGAAAAAAAGAAAACACTTGAGAACATTTTCTCTCCTAAACATGAATGCTCGAGATAGAATAGAATTGCATTAAAGAAGATTTGCCGCAGTTATGATTGAAGGGAAATCTGGGTTGCAATTCGTGCGATGGTGTCCTTTTCATTTACCTGATTTTGGAAATCTCTTTAGATAACCACATATTACCCTGTCTGCATTTGTTTATTTCTTTATTTTAAAATACCCACATTTCAGAAGGGCTACTTTCATAGGATTTTCAAGAAAATTTCAAAGAAAATATGCCACTCAGGCACTATTTTTTTTCCTATTTTTTCTGCCAGCACTGTTGAAGAGAGTCTTCCACTCCAATCCAAGAACATGCCCGCTTACCTAGTAATTCAGCAGCTGTCATCCACAACACTATACTATTTTTTAAAATCTGGTTCTTACTTAAAGATGCTCAATGTGTAATACAATAATGACCTAAGAATCTAACCACAGCAAACAACACAGAACATGGATAAGTCACAGCAGAAAGGAAAGATAATATTAAGTGTTTATAGGTTCAAAATTGTGGTCTTCACAGTTGCAGTGCTACTTTTTGATTGATAAATTTGCTTCTGTGAGTACTGTATTTCACTTGACAAATGAGAACACTTTATTATTGTCTTGAGTAGTTTTGGGGTTTGTTTTGGTTTTAATCATCAAGCCCATACTGCTGACAGACTTTATCTGTTAAATGTATGCAGAAGGTGCTATATTGTTGGGTTTTTCTACTTTTTAATCTGGATCTCTGTCATTAACAAGCATGTGCTGGGGCTAAATACTCCTATGCTACTGACCCTCCCAGACATCCTAAGAAGTGAGATTTAATCTCAAAATATATTTTTACTTGCATTTGCACTTCAGCTGTGACATTTCTCAGCACCTTCAGACAAACCTAATTTATCCTAATTCTCACGAAGATGTAATGAGTTTGATTTTCTGCATACAGGTAATAATTTTTAAATTTTTTTCTCCACGTTCTGTTCTAATGAGGGACAAATGGAACTCCTGAAATTAAGCCTTCATATTTATTTATCTTCAGCTTCCAAAAGAAAAGGGAAATGCTTGAGCACCTTTTTTTGGTGGAGCTTTTCAAAACTCCATTCTTCAATGTAATGAAAAAAAAAAAAGTACAGTAGCATTCACAACAACACAGCTTTCAAAGAGCATCCACTCATTACCATACAAAGAGCATGGTCACTTACTCAGTATACCTACCTCTGCCTATCGTTCCAGTGTCAAGCCTGCAAGTTCAACCTGCAACCCTATTATTTTTGCCAAAACCAAACGGACCATTTTTTGTCTGCTAAGCAATTACTTTACGAGGGAAGAATAGTGGAACTTCAGTCCATTTTAAACAATATATTGTCTCTCAGTCAAGTAGATCTGACTGGCCCTGACAGCCGGACATGGCTTATGCTATTCTGCTTAATTTCATGTCTACTGCAGATATAGGTGAATAATGTCAACAGCTACAAAAACTATTCTAGAGGTTTCAGAATATTTCAGATATGGATACCATTGACTTACATGACAACAAAAGAACACATATGGAAGACAACACAAACTTTCAGTCCCATGCCTGCTGCACTTAAACAATGAGATTTCCTAGTTTACATATTTCCTCCATTGCCCTATTGCATTCTAAACCCCATGGTATTATTATGCAACATACAACACTGAAATATGAAGCAGATCAAACTCTTTCTGTTGGACATCAATTTAACAGCCCAGAAACCTGTTTTTTTCTTCAAAATCTGTGCTTTCTAAAACTGCAGGAAAAAAGATTATTATTCTAGATCCACAGTTTATGAGAACTACAACTTTGAAAACGCCATACATTCAGAAATTAATTCAGCATTATACAGTTGCGTTTCTCAGCAATAACATGGAAGACACGAACTAAGCCACAAATCTATTTACAGGAAGATTGTTTCATCTACAGTTCACCCCTTCATGCCTTGCAAATGGCCTCAGCAGCATTAATTCAGATAGTCTGTTGCCACTAAAAAACCAGATTTGTTTACCTCTACCCTACTCACATGGCACCTTGCGGAGATAGAGATTGTCTCTTATGATCTGCTGGAGCTCATGGTCTACCGAACCTTTCTGGAACCGTAAATTGAGGTAGTGACGAAGGTCCTTATCAACAATGCCTCCTGTCAAGGAAAAGACAAATGAAAACATGATTTAAAAATATATTGCTTTAACAGAAGCAGTGAATCACTTGTAAAGTCTCAGTGGTTCATTTTCCTTCATGTTTCTGTCATGATGGATGACAGAAGCACAAAGAGCTTTCTGGTTAAAGCATGCAGTTGATATAACATTATTTAGTATTGATAACTGTAACAGTTAAAAACAGTTAATGACAACTAATTGGCTAAACCTGTATAGTTCAGAAAATACATATAGAATTACAGAGGTGTCAATTTTTTTCTGTACAAAACTGGAACATATTGTTATTATGTAACTACCTACATATATATCTAAATAATACATTATTAGGTAATACGTTCCCCGTGACCTTGTTCCAATTTCCCACCTGCTTATTAAACAAAAAAATCTTGGTTCAAAATGTCTCTGTAATGTTTGGTGTTTTCAGTCCAAGTGTAAGCAGAATAAAATGCAGGTATACTTTATGATCATATAAATATGATATAATCTTTTGTGTTATTTATTTCTAATAGCACTTAAATCTGAAAAAGATACTATAGCAAACAAGGGTACATATTTTATTTCCACCACTGAAAAGAGTCATTAGTAATACAACAGTTTAGCCTAACACTGCAAAAATTTGAATTAAAAAAACCTGTATTTGCCACTTTTACTATAACTTTAGGACAAAACAACTTAAAGAATTGTTTAGCCACTGACTGGTGTGTCATGTTCCACCATTAAAGGCATACCTATAAATATAATCCAAGATGATTAATAAACATTTCCTGATAGAGTTCCTCTCCATTTCTTTTAACCTTGAGTATGGATCACGTCTATAAATAACTTAATTTCTTCCTTCTCTTAAATTCTGACATAAGAAAAATATAGAAAATCATTACTACATGAAGTTCTGACATTTATTCCCGAGATGAAAAACTGCAAGCAGATAGATCCCTAGCTTGTTGCTTCACACATTCAACCTTAAAACATTTTTTCAAATGGCATTTGCTATTGAACCCTCTGCCAAAAGTCTTATTGACTTAGACTATATAAAGATTTTCCTGTAAAAAGGAACAAATAACATTCCCACCTAATTATCTGAAAGTCACTGCAGAGCACAAATGGCCATAAATTAAAGTATATTTCTCCTTGCAGCTATTCCTATTTATCTGCCAATTACAAGTCCATAATCTTATTATTGCTGCTCTTTGTCAATACCTTCAAAACCTTTTGTTCGAGGTTTATAAAAAGCTTATAAATAATTTCTTTCATCTTTAGCTAAAGGCAAAAACCCAGCAGAATTTCATAATCAAAAGAAGAAAAAAAATAGCCCCAACTCATAACAGACACAAAGAAATACCTGTGTGCCTGGTTCCCAGAGGCTGAGAACTTCCATTTAGATCTCTGTTCTTCCAGGATCCCAGCTGCACCACTTAGTCTACTTCTTTGGTATCACTAACCCTATTTCTAGCAATGATGGGCTCTGTTTGCAGACCAGACCATCCTTACTGCTGTTAATTTCTTATGAGATTTCAGAGGAGGTGAGGGCTAGAGGAGGCTGCAGAGAGATGCTTTGCTGCTGATCAGAATCAGCTGTCCTTTCCTGTTGGCTGCAGAGAGTAAAAGGTCCTGCAGCTCTTGCTCTTCTTGCTCTAATATATAGAACATGTCCAGTGATGCAGATGCTTTCTGGCAGCCTGAGAAAATGCCAGCTCGAGAACAACAGCTGTAGCCTGCCCACTGACATAAACCTGAATCATTCAACTTATGACATAAGTAAGTTTAGGAACCTACACAGATTTCTGACCCTCAAAATGCATTTTTTATTCACAGTCTTTTGGTTCAAACACAGCCATTTACTTCACCATGTGTTGTTGAATGCACTAAAACCTCCTAAGCCCTTCATAAAAAGAGTCACCTGACATTTGGCAAATGGCATATTCCAAACTGGAGTATAAAAATGTATATTTACAAGAGGAGATACCTACAGCCTTGTATTTGTTACATACAGATTGAAAAGCAAAAGTTCATAACAGAAATAAAATCTGTACGTGGTGCAGAGGAAAAAAAACATACTAGCTTCCAAGCACAAGGGAAACATGAATTTTTTCTTAAAATCTGAGTATGTACTGTAACATTAGCAAAGTCTATTTTAAAGAGCAGTCAGATGAACTACAGACAGCACATGTACAACTGACAAATTTTCTTCTTCGGAAGTCATCCTGTTTTCTGATCTAACTGATGTTTTTCAATTCTTTGGGCATAAGCTACCATTTTTGTACACAATGAGTTTTACATCCTGGAAAGTGTAAAAAATAAAATAGTTCAATAGTTCTGAAGAGCAGATGCAATATTTTTAAATCATTCTTCCAACTGTCCTTCTGCTTTTCTCCCCTAAAAAGCTTTGTGTTTTACCTGATGCTTGTCAAAAGCATAGTTGACTCTAGATGTGCTTTCCAAGTATTTATAACACCTGAGCTTTTGAGCAGCCTGATCATTTTAAAGTACAAGTGGAACAAAATCTTGACTGTGCTAGTATGGGGCCATAAGACTTTTTGTAAGAAACGATAGTGATTTGCAAGCATCACCAGCCTTGACTTAGCAGCAGTGAATTAGATCTTGTGTACAGACTACACAAATCAAGAATAACATGAGCAATAATAATAGGAATATGTCCTCCAAAAGGCTGAAATAAGAGACAGAAAATAGTACCATTTGGTTTACTTTGAAGGGAAAAAAGAAACTTAGTGACATTGTCAATAAGTTCATAGAAAAAGAAGCAGTCAGAGAGAAACTGTTTTTACAGGCAATAACAATACTCCACTATTTAGTGGTCCCATCCAAGCCAGTTAGACAAGTGACTGACTTGGTTTCCATAAATTTCAACTCTCCTTTATTTTCTCTTTTCGCAATACACTGAAAACCACTAAGATGTTGAAAAATTCCTGACATGACCTAACCTCTAGTTTTCTGTTATTCCCAGCCAGCCCAAAGTGGAGGAGGACCTCAGAACGACGCTCAGTGACTGCCGGTGCCTGTTGTGCCGTACCACCAGCCCCACCGCAGCTGCTCAGTGGCTCACCAGGAGGAGCTCAGAGAGAAAAAGCTCACGAAGGCCACATCCCACTCACCGTGTATGACAGCAAAAGGAAGAGCTGTTGTGTGTCAGAGGTATACAGCACAAGATTTAAAAACTCAACCCAGAGACCATAATATAAAATGTTCTTTGGCCACTGCCAAGGGAGGAGGCTGACAACTGCACGATGGAGCATGCACTGACCACTGGCTTGTAGCCACGCAGGACTTCTTTTTTTTTCCTGGCTTGAGGCCCATACTCTGTTTCAGTTTCATTTCACTCCAATGAATCCCGTTGCTTTGCTAGCTGGGAAATACAGGATGTGAATTAAATACTTCCAGTAATGATCTCTTGCATAATGTATGTCTGGTTTAGGTACAGCTACAATCATGATGGCAAACTCATAACCATGACTGAATTTGATTCCAAAGAATATAAAATTAGACAGACTTGGATGAACTAAAAAATGATGTGTTTGCATGTTATACTTATGAATTTAATGAGCAAAGTACATATGTTTACAGTGTTTTATGTATTTCTTTCAAATTTCCTTCCCTTTATAAAATCTAGTAGAAATCTCCAATCAGAAAAGAAATACAACAAAGAACACACATACAAAAGGGTATTGAATGGTTTGTAGCTCATTAAAAGATTCAAAACTGAAAAGATAATTGCCATTTCTGAGAAAATGACAGGGATAAAGGTTTATAATTTTCTCTAGCACTAAATATTGTAATTGTTTTTTTGTAACTTCCTATGTGCTAACCCACGGATGCTGCAGCTGGAGTCTACTGTTGTGTTTTATTTTTCAGTGAAGGACTACTTGTAAACATGAACATCCCTCTTGTTGTTCCCACAATGTTAGCTCTAAATAATTTATTTCTTACCCTTAAAACAATTTTTACAGTTATAACTTCTGAACAAACATTTTTGAGTATTCACCTGTTAGCATTTTCTCATCTTGTATCCTAACCTTTCAGTGAATTGACTTTGCAAAACCTGATGCGGTAAATTATTTGTTTTTTAACAGTATAATCAATTTCATCTCATCCAAGAATAATTTGCCTTAGATATTTTATTCGCTGGGATTAAAATTTAAAAGATTTTCATTTCCTTGGCTTCTAGAAATATTCCTGGTTAGAAATATCGATAAGCAAGCAACACTCTTACATCTAGATTTGCATCGCTGCATGATCTGTGTATCAGGAAAATAAAGGAAATATCTTAGGATCTGTACCCTGTGAAAGCAGACAAGCTTATAAACTTTTAGTATAAACTACCTCCCCTCTTCTACTGCCCTACTTGCATCAATCTGTGTCTCCCCTTGTTTTCAACAAGCTCCCACTTCTGACTGTAAATATAAGACATATATTTGGCAAAGTCAAATGCCTTGGCTGAACAGGCTTTCAAAAAAAAAGGACCATTTTACTGGAGACTCTCATCCCAAGTATTTACTCAGGTGCTACCTGGAACTTTATATTAATACTATGGTATGCCTCCATGGACATCTGACAATAGCTCAAGTTTCTTCTGCACCTCTTCAGTAGAAGACACACCATTAGGTGCATGCTACACTAACTTACCTTTCACCATTCACAGATGATCTAACTGACCTTTCAATCAGTAGCCTAAATGATGGCCTGAATTCTTTAAATCGGGTATCAGGAATATCTGATTTATTGGTTCTTTTCTCTACTGATGAAACAAAAAAGCCTTTTGTCCACAAAAGTGGCTGCATACATGGTTTAATTGCTCAATCTGATTATTTTTTTAAATGGTCCAGTAAGAATTCAGAATACCTGAAATTATCTATCATCTGCAACCCTTCTCAGTCATCCCCCTCAGTTCAGTGACACCATACCCACTTACCTATAAAAATCTCTATGATTTTTTCATTCTGGCATATACGACCTAACCTGAGGTGACCTATAATTCCCATCCTCCAGTGCCGTTCTCCATACCCACACAGCTCTAGGCTGGTGTATGCATAAAAGTCAGCGATGCCAGCTTGAGCAGCAGCGAGGGACTGGCACTATGTAGCTGTGAGAGAGCCTGTGTCAGCCAGGGCTCCAAAACACTCCTGCCAATGCACACTTCTCACTGTGAGCTCCCTAAAGTAATTGAAAAGATTTTAAACATAAAAAAATATTAACTGCCACATCCCCTCTTCTCTCAAAGTTTTTTTCCCTGGATGGTCCTCTCAGGAGAAGAGCACCAGATGTTGGGGTTTTTTTCCACAAGTCCAGTGATACTTTATTGTAATAAACTTTAAAAAAATACCCTTAAGAAAGCATTCATTAAAGAGGAATTGATGATTACCATTACTCATATGAATTACTAGTGTTTGTAGTACAAACAATACTTTTTAAACAAATGAAGTACATTTTACCTTAGTACTTGATTAATAACGATGACATGCATTTAACATTTCTGAACCAGTATGAGATGTTTTGCTTTAATAGTTTAACTGGCAAGCAACCAGAAAAATCACTTTTAAGAGAGAACATGAAAATTCCAAGTAATATCAAAACTCTTGGTTGGATTTTATAAAGATTTGTTATTAAAATACAGCCTGCAGCTAAGCCTATTGTTTAAGGGAAATTGTTCTCAACAAACCTATCTAGTGCTCAGAGGAGTATAAAGATGAACATTGGCATCTCACTAATCTTCATATATTAGGCATATTCAACCCTGGAAGTTCTTTCAGTTTTCCATGTAAAATATGTAATCACCACAACAGTAGTCTGAAAACTGTACAACAAAACTTTAGTAAATTATAAGAAGCATGTACTACATTCCAGTCATCAGCTGAAGATTACACATTTTATTTTTAAAGCCTTTCTATCCCTAGATTAAACACTGTGGGTCTTCTTTGAACTTCTGCCTGCCTTCCACCACTACCTTCAGCCAAGTTTGCCGTTAGACTTATCTGCAGTCTCAAAACACCAGGGTTGAGCTATCACTGTGGAATGTGTGATAAAATAAAGTGTGACAGAGAACCAAGAGGAAATTATGTAAGAAAAATAGAATCCTCAGGAAGAAAATTAATTTCTTTCATAGCTGGGACTACTCCAATTTCATGATCCTTTACTGGACATCTAAACAAATTTCAGGAGTAAAGGCTTTGGAAAATGTACGTCTTGGAGTTCTTATATGTGCCATATATAATGAAAAACATTTTAAGATTTAGTTTATTGATGGGGAAACGGTTTTCTCTTTTATATCCTACTATTTTGTGATCTTTCCTTTTCTCTTTGTGTATGGATCATATTACTAACCTTTTATGCTTATTGATCTTTTATATGATATATCATATACATGTATATTGTATTTACCACACGCACTTCTATCCTTAGATATATCCTTTGATTTCGCCCTCCTAGCATTTCATATTCAAAGTTTTAAAATACAGGAGTGTAGGGCTTACAGGATAAATTACATAGGGATGGTACTATATACAGATTACAGACTGTATTGAAAAAATACAACAAAATCTAGCTAAAGAATGCATAATTGTCTCCATGATGAGCATTCATAGTTGGGTGTATGTCTCTGTACAAATATGTAATTCCCTAACATTTGTGGCTGACATATTTCACCTGCTTTCCTCAGACCAGGAGACAGAGAGAGGTTTGCACACTGTTTGATCTTCAGAGTGGAGAAAGTTTCCACTTTCTTTCCTGCTGGGAATGGAGGAATGCTCACTCCCTAAGAACAACCTGGGTTCAATTCTCCACTGTGTTACACCTTCCCTCGTGGTACCTTCTACTGGGGCAGCCTGAACAAGGACTAGATCAACAGGACACCCTGGAGCAGCAACAAGATGAGACCAGCAACACCAGGTGTAGACTGATCCTTGGAATACTGTGAAAGTATATCACACCCTGGATTTATTTTCTTGGTTTTGTGGCTATCCTTAAGCCTCTGTGTGAAATAAGAGACCCGAGCGTGCACTGTGCCGGAAGCAAAAATGTGGTGTGTAATGATAAAGGGAGACTGTGTCAGCATCAGCTGAGCCAAACACTGCATTTTGTATGTTATCTCAGATTACTGAACTTCAGCTGTTATTACAATAGTAGACCTCCAGTCCTTGTGGCTACAGAAACAGCCTTCCACTGTGAAGCCAATTGCAGCATCTTCCAGAGCCTGCTGGCAGCATGCAACATTGACTTTGAGATAGGCACTCCCAAGTTAACTTCAAAAAACTACCATTTAACTAGGAAAACCATTTTGTAGCTTTGCTATTTACAGGTACTTTGTTTTGTTCTCTTCAGTTAATTGACTACCCAGCACAGTTCTTGACTGGAGTGTCTGGGAAACACCATGATTTAACTGGTTTGTAAAAAAAAGTCAAGCTGTACTTCATGTAATAGAGAGGACAGTTTGGGGTACAGTGCTTTCAGAATACTTATGTTTTATTTGGTGTTCTAGTTAGTAGGTGCATAAATAAAGTAAAAATGGTTTGAATACTGCTGCTGCTTCCCTACAAAGCTTATCTGGAAAAGACCTGCTTTTTGCTGTAGTTTTGAAATTCACTGAAGCTAATTATGAAACAGCTGTTTGTAGGTGCCTCCAGTATATCATTGATTTGACTGATAACTTATACATAAACATTAATGATTGCTACTGAGAAATTTAAAAGACTGTGATTGTTCCTACAAGACTTACTACAAGGGAAACAATAACCTTTACAGATGTCTTTGCCAAACACTAAATTTACTTACGAAGTGAGAATGTGAAAAATGACACTCAGCCTGCGCAGTCATATAGACCCCAGCAATATCTGCAAGGATAGACTTCTCCTCTTGAAATTTGAACATATTTACAGAAGTCTTACTTCAAATACTACCTGGCATTCAGACGCTCCCACTCATAGAAATCTCCTTTTATTTGGTCAAAGGGTACCACAAAAGAGCTTGAAAATGGTTAAGGCCAATGTTTGTTATGTGACCTAACTCCCAGATACAGCTCCTAAAGGAAATGATAGAAAGGTCCCAACTGACTTCAACAAGAACAACTGGAAAAGGGAGATATAACATGTTATTGGTATTCTTCTAAAGACAAAACTTCTTTGCAAATTGATGGCACATAAAGATGAAAACCCATAGAATAAGTTTAACCAGAGATTGACTGTAGCATACTAAAAACATTTGAACAGAACTAATAAGGCTGTTTTTAGCTTCAGAAAAACATTTATATTATTATTTGGGCTGGATATATTGCCAGGAAGCTGTTTTGAATTCCAGGAAAATCCACATTAACCACAAATGTCTAATAGTCAAGTCAACCAAGGGGAAAAAATAGTCATAAAGATGTAAGAATTCTATTTTTTAATCAAACTATAGCAGAATATTTTTCATGTATATACTTGGAAAAAAACCACTCATACTTCTCTCTGTGTGCTGCTTCCTGACATGGTCATTAGAAAAAAACACACTTACAAATTGACTTATTTGGAAAAGCTCAAATGTAGCATTAATCTCAGATACATAATAATGGTGATGTGGAGTTCATTCATTCTGGCTGGGTACAAATTATGCCTCACTGCGTCAGTTTAATTCTCTGTGCTGTAAGGGTGAGTCACATAGCACTGAAACCCTGCAACCTCTCTTGGGGTCATCTGGTGGAGCAGCAA
Organism: Cariama cristata; assembly: GCF_000690535.1. Taxonomy (NCBI): domain Eukaryota; kingdom Metazoa; phylum Chordata; class Aves; order Cariamiformes; family Cariamidae; genus Cariama; species Cariama cristata. The sequence continues at coordinate 28,565 of NW_009630554.1, forward strand.
CTTTAATGCCCAGAACACCTGCAAGAAGGGCATGTTCAGACAGTATTCCTCAGGAACCAATCACACACATCTTGTACCCAAAGCCACCTCTGCCCTCCACATCCAGAGCCTCTGCAGTCCTCCCTGCACTCCTCTCTGGGTTGCCTGCTCCTAAAAGCCTGTGCTAAGAGCTACATAGATAGGTTGCTGGTCTTCAAGAAGAATCTGTAACAAGTTTTACTATTCAAGCAAAAATAAAACTTAGAAGAATATGTTCAAAGTTGTCTTACTGTGGACAAATATTCTCCTGTTCTTGCTTTGCAATTGGTAAAACCAACTCCTCTTAAAACTAGACAGCAATTACTCCTCACCTTTAATGGAAAAGTTACTGTTCTGTTTAATACTCTTTTTCTATGAATACAGCAATACGACTGTTCATCTACTAGGGACACAAATGTTCTTTTTCTCTAATACTCTTTTAGTTTTATCTTCTTTGTGCAAGACAACTGTGACGGAACTTTGAGGTTTGACATGTATTTGAATAAAATAAGAAATACTGGATTGGAATAGTGGTATAGTTTTGCCAGACTTGAATTATTTGAAAGGCATTTTACTTAAATCATAGTTGCACAATTTTAATTGCTTGAGATAGAGACTTATTTTCCTTACTTCTGGAAACAATATTGCCATATTAATATCTGTGAATATGTGCTGACATTTTGTAAAAGAGAAAGATTAATCTGGGTAAAAAAATCCCAGTAACACACAATTTATGAGAGAAATAAGCTCACAGAGGCTACCACTGTATGAATTCTAATAACACTTACAAAATATTATTTAGGTTGGTATCTGAATCACGGGAGCTCAGATTTTTAAAGTCTTTGCAGCATCTCAGTCCGAACCCCTAATGTACCATGAAAAATCACTACCATACATTACTTACTGGCTTTCTAATAGCTTGTTGCATAAGTAGCAGAACACCAATTTGCAGACCTTATAATCATTAAACTTAACAGGTGCAAACTCAACTTGCAATAGACAAACTGAACTTTGAAAGCAGAGTTCACAAAATTATTGCCCATCTCTGAGACTGAATTGCATATATGTTATCAAATGCATATCCTTCACCCAAAAAACTATTTTCCTGAATCAAGTGTCACAGCATAACAAGTCATATTCATATCAAGTCAAAGCAAGAGTAAAATGCTGAGAAAAATTAAAATGGGAGGTTCTTCACACCTATTTTTCAGTAACGGGAAATTAAGAGAACACAGAACATGCAAATAAGCCTGAGGCCAAGAAGGTATCCTCCAGCTTTACACACAACACAATACTCAGCACAATTAAGAGACATGGTCCTCTCTGTTTCATTTCTGTGCGATGTTCCTTTCAGCTTGAAGTCCACAGTGATACCATCCCGCAGCTATCACACGAGTTAACCAGGGTTGTGCCCACTCAGTAACTGAACAGAAAATTTCTCAGCACATGAAACCAAAATGAAAGTCATGCTGGAAACTGAGCAAGTGACGCT
>NW_009630554.1:30105-40227 GCF_000690535.1 Cariama cristata
ATTGTGGGCAAGTGCCTCAGCATGGTGAGGCCACAAGACCAGTGGATACACCATTTAGTCCTTGTAGGATAGAGCTGAAGTGGTGATACATGCAACACGCTAAGAAACCTGCATTTCATTCAAGACGGAAGAGCAGATGACGTCTGTGGAGTGTTTGTGATTCTCTGGAATGAAAATTGCAGTACTAATTGAACAGCTCAGCATTAGGCTTAAAAACAAACCAATCAAGAAATAACTAGATCAGCACTGGACATAATATTTAGAGCTTTACAAGAAGACCGCACTGTTAATCCCATTCAATGTGTAGCAGGCATTTCTAATCCTATACATTAATTCAGGTTTTCATTTTGCGCTGGCTTCGGAATTAGAGCCTTTAACCAAAAAAAAGTTCTCTTTCCTTGCCTGAGGGGGAACATTCTCTCTAAGGCATCCAAGACAGTTAAATATTATATAGGTGACTGTCATTTAAAAAAAACCAAACTGATAAAATGTATGTAAAAAGCTGGAAATAGTATACAATTTCACCATATAACTATTTTTTTAAAAAAGCTAGATATAGCTAGAAAAATTTACAGCAAAATGACTGTTTAAAATGACTGCATAACAAGGCATAACTAATCCTTTTTTCTTTCTTGAAGACATCTAAAACCTCATAATTCTTTGTTTGTGCAGTCTTATAAAGCAGTTAATAATCTTATAAGAATACTTGATAATTAATACTAAGAATTAAAAGACTGGCATAAAGAATAAATTTTAGTTTGGGAAAGAAAAGTGAAGGTACAAATAAGCCAAGGGATTTCTTTGGTTTTGATGTAAGGCTGAAAAAATTACTAATTTGTCAGTGAAGCATCTTTTATCGTGACAAACTTATTAGCTATTGTAGCACAACAGCATGACAGATAGTATCCATTACCTTAATATAACACCCATTCAAAGTATTTTCTGGCACCATCAATCACACCAGGCAAGCTTTGAAGATGTACAGTAAGAGTACAATCAAAGCAGTGTAAATTTTGGTAAAAGATTGAGTCATACTTCAACATGAAATATTAAAATGAAGCTGTTGAGGCCTCAATAGCTCTGTGCAGCATCATGCATTGGGTTTGCTACAGAACATCTCTAGAACAAATAGACATTTTGCCCTACTTATGCGTTAATTAAATCCAGCAATATTGTCATAAAATCACACAGCTACAGGTACCTGGACATTTCAGATCAGAGGAACTATTGCTCTGGGTCAAGCTCTGGGCCGTTATGCTTAGTAGTCTGTCTCTGGCAAGCATTTTGCCAAGGCAAAGGAAGAACCAAAGTGCCCATGAAAACCTGAATGTTCCAGCTGCTGCAACGTGGCAGGGCAGACATCCTTTCTAATTCTGCCTCTGAATCACTCTCACTGAGGATACAATTCCTATAGTCCCTCTTTTTTCCACATCTGAAAAGGAAAATCTTGCTACTTGTTTCAGAGAGAAGCTAGCACGCTAAAATTCAAGCAAACAAACAAGTGAACAACAAATAAAACAGAGAGATTTGTAGATGACCAAGCAAATTATTTCCATGTACTTACTGCTGACAGTGTTTTCTATGGAGTGACAATACTGTCCTTCACATCTAGGCAGTGACATAGACTGCATGAACTCATGTCTCATCAGTCAACAATGGCAGATCCCCAGCACACAAAGACAAGATAGTTTCAAATTAGCTTGTTCTCAAAAAGCTATAAAAATAGCTTTGGTTTTTAAATCAATAAATCAAAGTCTTTGTAATGTCACTCAATAAGCACTTTCAAATTACTGTATGTTGCTAAGCCCAGCCAATAAAGCAACAGTTTTAGGCAATCAAGGGTACTTTTTGTATAGTGTGGTACTTTAGCATGAAAGACAGCACTTGGGCTTGGAGCACTGAACCAGATGCTCAGTACATGAAGAAGCTGTTATACTCTGGGACAGTCTCAGTTGGTGAGCTGAATCCCCTTGTGTTGATTTAATTAGCACTGCTTGAAAACGTAAATGACCGAAAAAGACACTGTGCATTGTGCAAAATTACATTGTGCAAACTATGTGTGCTTATATAATATGTTTCAACAAAGAAATAAAATGCTCCTGCTCCCAGGAGCTCTAGGCAGGCAGATGGTGGGTACTCCAGCAAGATCATGCACTTTGCCTGCAGAGATGCGATGCCCTCAACCTCAGGGGAAGAGGCTGCTGCTGCACTTCTGTAATACCCAAGTTTGCTGATCCACAGAACAAAACACAGGATTACAGCTGGACTAAAATTGCTCACTCCGCATCCCCAGAAGCAAGAAGGTGTCACAACAGGGGACAAAAATGAGATGACAGAGTTCTAGGTTCACCTTGTTACCCTTCGGGCACATTGTCCCCATGGCTATGATCTACTGGACCAAAATCAACATATTCTGGAGTTCAGAAGTATGTTTAGTTGTTTAATACAGAATTTATTACATTTTCACATTTTGTTACTTGAATAAAAGAGAAAACTAGTGGGTTAAAATCATAGGACAATAAAAAATTTTGCAAGTCACTGAGCTGTGGATTGATGCTACACATTTCCAGTTTTATCTGTGCATGTTAAGGTCAGTATCAGTATGCATATGGTACAAAGCCATTAAAAGTGCCTCAGATACGAATATTGTTAAGGAAGATGTGCCTGTAATTTCACCTGCCTTTCTCTGTTGAGATTTTGATGCATACCTCACAGAATATTAGATCTGTATTTTCCGAATGCCATTCCTTCTTCTAGTGCTACAGACCCAATATACTATAAGTAAGCTTTATATCATATAAGAAATGCGAGAAGTCAATTTGCCTTTTTTTCTTTCTTTTTTTTTTACAGCTTGAGAGTATTAAGCTAGCTTGCAGAGATAATGGAGAGGTTTATGTTTTTAAATCAGGAAGCTAGTAAAAATTTTCTGTTTCTATAAGACCGCCATCAAAAAAGAAATTAAAACAATAAAGGGCCAGATTCTTGGATTCTTATGCAGTTGTGGTAAAGAAAAACTTCTGTTCATCTCATAGTTCCCTTCTACACACACAAAGACTAAAAGGAAACAGAAGAACTTCAGCAGCTGGCTTTAATTATTCTACCTATACCCATTTTGAAACACTACTGTGAAGCCTTCTGGGACACATACTGGTGGACTTGGGCCTCATATGCAGAACAATGCTAGTGTGCAAGTTGGATTGTTTACTCAACCTATACTAATAAGGTCAAATAATGCTTATGTTTATGTTTATGTGCCTGCCTTCAGACTTTGGGGTACAAGGTGTCAGAGCAGAGAGGAGAGAGATACACCCATTTAGGGACTCTGCAAGTCTCTCTGTTGCTTTAGGAGGATAGACAAAGGATGATAACAAAGGAAGAAACAATGACTTTTCTATGCATATTTCGTGCAATAAAGAAACCATATCATTCCCTGCACTTTAGGAAGGAGTTTTTTTTTGTTTCAGGAGTCCCTTCAGCCTAAAACGTGCTAAGCATTCGATTTGAATGTTGAGGTTGCTTTCTGAAGGTTGCTCCTTGAGCTGCCAAGTGATTCCCCAAAATCGTAAGTTAGTTTATATGACAGAAGAACTGAAAGACTACATCGGACTTACTCTATTTGAAGTTCTCAGAAACTGCATGGATATCTGAAAAGATGATGTGGCTTGGGGATCAGTATTAATAGACAGCATGTGCTACCTATTGACCTTTCATATATTAGCAGTTCTGATAAGGAGTTAGTTATGCTTTGGCCTGAAACATGTTGGACATATTAATACATGAAGAACCCCACACAAAAATTTGCATTGACACTAGTATTAATTAGCTCGGTGAGCTAGCCTGAGTAATTTAAATCTTTGAGACTTCAGTTCACAAAAATCTAATTCACTGCTTAAGGGCATGAAATGTATAAAGAGACCCTGTCTAGAACTGCTTTCTTTTTCTTCCTTTTGGTCTTTAACTTTTCCCTACTCAGTATCTTTCCTTGGGTCTTGAATTCCAGTTTCCTTTTAGCCTTTCCTTCTACCCTTTCTCTTCCCCTGTTATACTCTTACCTTGCCTTTCCCATCTCTCCTCTCTTTTTCTGATGTTCTCAATACCTGTCTACTTTCTAGCATGATAGGTCAAGTCCACTATAAGGTGGCAAGTGCTGGAGTGACCACCAGCCATGCCAGCCACACTGAGTCTACCCCAGAGGAAGTGATCTCCGAAGGGCCAAAGCTCTTGATGTCCCAAACAAGCAAGCATGTGCAAGTATTAGACAGGTCTGTATATATCTGCATGAATCTAATGCATCTATGTCCTTATACCCGTTTCATGCAATAGATGTCAGAGTTAAGGAAATACCTTATAAAAAAGGAAAGATCTGTATGTGTCTATATTAATATTATATAAGCCAACCAGCCTAAAGACTTTCAGACTCTATAATATGGAGGGGAAAAATGCTTTTGCTTGCAATTAAAGAACATCATAAACAAAATATCATTTAGAACCCCAGTTAACAATCAAGTATTTTTTGCAGAAATATCTAAAGCAAGTTGCAATAGTGTTAGCATGCTAGTTCAACTCAAATTCTGTACTAGCTTTCTGCATCTAAATAGTGAACTCCTGAGAGGGAATATTCAGAGCCAAGGAACTGAGAAGGTGAAGGATGTGCAAATCATGTTTGTCCCAGAAAAAAAAAAAAAAAGCACAAAACATTTCAAGAAGTTTCTAAATGTGTAATGTCGGTTGAAGCTTGGAGCAAATCATCAGAAAGACTGACTGGCTCTTTCAAGACAGACTTCAGTTGAAGCTATGATCTTATTTATGAGGTGAATTCAGAGGTAATCCACAAAGGCCTCTAATTTTTGGTGTTTTAATTAAACAAATGGAGGAGAGACATTTCAAAGAAAATCGAGTAGAATAGTGTCTCCTGTACTGCAGTCTGCAGGCATCTTTCTAATCAGCAAAAGACCAAAGACAACAGGAAAAAAGGATCTCTTTTTTTGTTCTTATGGAACACATAAAAGATGTACTAATTCACCAGTTGTCAAGGAAGAGCTGGCAGATGCCCTAATTCAGAAAGGGAATAGTCAATGTATGAAGTTATCAGCTTTTTTGGTTAGAGATATTTCAACCATAAAGGGAATGCCATACATCAAAGAAAACCAAGAGGAAAGCTAACATCTGAGGATACTGCCAGCATTATAGTATCTCCTAAAAATTATCAACTAATACTGTGTGCTTTTGTGAATGGTTAAAGAGAGGATATATCCATATTACCAAATAGCACGGTTCAATGGCAGCAGAGCGGTAGAACGACTGGTTGAGGACCTAACATCCACAGTGTACATGCTTTAGGGAGGTTACTTTTAGTGCTTGTTCTAGTCTAATCCCATGGACTCAGTGACAACTCAAAGCTGGTCACTTCTTGGTTTATCTTCAACCAAAATGAACCCAGTGAATCCTGTGAGACTGATCTGCAGAATGAACTAAAATACAGCAAAGTACGAACCATCTGGATATTTACTTCCAAAGAACATTCCTGATCTGAACTGAAATGCTAATGCATATGCAGCGATGTTTGCTTTCTTGCTTACTGCCATCGGTACACTGAACTTTGAAGAACAAAATTTGCAATGACCATAGATTTCGTCTCCTCATCCAATAGCTGTGGAGATGTAATGTATAATGTGCATATACATATTTCACTGAGTGTTTTGACAAAAGCAGTGACCAAAGCAGGTTTTGATTATATTATAACCTGTACCGTAACAGTTCAGAAGAATTTAGATTATGATCATTATATGAATTTGATTAATTTGTGCTGGGAATAAATCACTATCTATTAATAAATTAGAATTGTTCTGGTAATAATATAAAATTAATTTCTCATTGTAAGCAGGATTCTCCTGTTATAATTTTTTTCTTTTCATGCTATACTAACTTATGCTATGCCTCTTGGTTTTGCTTCTGTTCAACACATAAAGGTATCTGTTGCCCTAAAAAGTATCTGAACAGATATGTGATACTATTGCTACTTTCATATGATGATGATGATGATTATTATTATAATATTCATCTATGTATTAATTTGTGCCCAAAATAGAATACCACAGGGGGAAAAATGATGTATTTTGGGACAGCAGGCAACAACTACACCACAAACAACAAAAACATTACTGAAAAATACTGGATATTATAAATAATTTATTCAGAGTTTCAGATTCAAAGTAGCCAGGCTGCCAAAGGCTACTGAAACAATGTTTGGGTTAGAAAAATGTCACTGAGCAATTTGTATATCTGTAAACATGGAACAGAGCATGAGACAGACTTAGTATTATTCTTTTTTTATTTTATGTTTTAAGGCAAATTATCTTTTCTGAGTTTCTGCATCACAATTGTTGGGAATTTGAAAGCATCACACAGAGAAGTCAGATCTATCATTTGATGGCTGCAGATTTGGAAAGATGAAAAACTACTTCAAAGATGGACAAAGGCATGCAGTTATATTTTGAGATTATACATATTAATGCTTGATGTTCAAGGTCAGGAAAAAAAATTAGACCATTTAGTCTGACCTCCCACATGCTGCAGGACATGCTATTTCAGTCAATGACCCCTGTATTAAGCCTATTAATTTATGTTGCTACAGCACTTTCCAGAAAGGTCTACAAGCTTGAAGATGTGAAAAGATGGAGACCCTCTTCTCTTTCTTTGGTAGTTTTCTTGGCCTTACTCTTAAAAATTTATGTCTTAACTTTAATTTGAATGTCTTTCTTTGACTTCTGTTTCCAGTCCTTGGCTAGAGTACCTCTCTTTCCAAAAAAAAAAATACCTGGAACTGCTCCATGACAAAAATGTGTACAGTGTAAATTAAACCACTTTTTTTTGTTTGTTTGTTTCCTGTTATTGTCAAACTGAACAAACAGAGGGACTGAATTTCTCTGGTTTTATATTTCTTAGATATTTTTCCCTGCAGTGGATTTCTAATTTGTCTACATTGTGTCTAGTGAAAAGAGAGCAGAGCTGCACACAGACTCCTCAATGACCCACCAAGAGCCACACGGCACCTGCGATTGTACCACCACCAAAATTGCAGGGAGCTTAATGCCTCTTTATAGGAACCAACTGAAATGAACTCTTAGCTCTTCTGAAAAGCCCCCTATTTTTTCACACACACTGTATTTTTAAGTGCATTTCAGTATCAGAACAGCAAAGCTTTCAACGGTAATGCTCCTTCAACTGACAGTCACAGGACTTAGAGAAGATGTAAGGCAACTATTTAGGGAAGGGAAAATGTTGAAAAATTACAATACAAGGTCGGAAATATTTTATTAACACCATCAATCATGCTGTTCAATGGCACAGGTGACCAGTAAGAAATAAGCTCTAAGGTGTGATTTGAAAAGACAAAGGTATTCACTGTGATTTCCAAGTCAGGCACTAAAATAGGAGGTGGATGGCTATATATTTTTTTTGATCTGGGCCTAGAAAACTTCAGCATCGCAAGATAAAAATGAAGGAGAAAAGCTGGAGTAAGACAAAACAAACAGAAAAATGTTTGCAAGAAGTAAGAATAAAGTCTTAAACATAATTTCCTCTATGAAAACTGGACTTGCATGTTTCTGCACAAATATCTAAAAAATTCTGGTTTCCATTGATTCATATATTTCCATAATTTTCACCTACTTGCCTAAAGTTTATAGGTACTGATATCCCTAAATGGTGAAGTTGTTTATGATGCAAAACAAACTATATTTTACAGCACAAAGATACTATGGTAGAATCACATTTCTCATTATTACTGAAAAAGTATTTTCTTAAATCTTCTAAATCTAGCAAAATAAGAAACTGCAATTTAATGAGAAAATAGATGTTTTGAGATGCGCTAATCACTGAGATTCCCCACTCCTTGGTTTCTTTTCTAGAAAATATTTGCACAAATTTAAAATTAGTATAAAAATATTTAAAATCTTACTCACTTTAAATTGTACCCATAATGGGAAGGCCAATAGAAAATCATCTCCTTTTCTTTTTTAACAGTTCTGCTATTATTAGCCATATGTAATAATAGGGACAGATTTGAGGCCGCAGAAGAAAAATATGTGGCACTATACAACATTAAGAGATAAACTGTAAGCAATATTATCATTAAGGAATATCAGAAAATATATGGGCACAAGGGGCAGAGTTAACACTATTCATTCAACCATAACTGGCATTTCACTGCTTCTGAAGGCTTAATTGTTTAACATTAACATTCTTCTTCCACTCTAGGGATGTATGTTATACCATTTTTTTTGCTAAGGCAAATATTATTGTAGCTAGGTTGGTTTCCCCCGCCACCAAAGCACTCTGTAGATAGTTCAATAGCTGCTACACTTAGAGAGGAAAATATGTATTGCTGATGAGTAGAACAAAATAATGAGAAAATTACCGTAATGAACACAAGATACATTGAAATTTCCAAACTCCTTTTGGCACATCACAGAAGACAGGACACCATTTTGCTTAACAAGACGGTATTAGACATTTGACTTAACATGTGATTCTTCTAAATAAATCATAATTTCATTTTCATATCTGTTTTTCTGCAGACCTAAGTCCCTCAAAAAAGGAAGATCTAGCAGTCAGCGTCCACAGATCATTGATTATCCAACACGATAATTCTTAGGTTTTAAGGAATTTCTCTCAGCCTACAGTAACAATAATCCTTCTCTGCTTTTCCTAAACCATGCTCTAAATTATGGCACGTGCCTATAATAATGGATATGGTACATCACTGGCACCTTCTCCATAATCATGCTCTTTTCCATAACCAAGCTCTTCTAGGAGCAACGGGTACTCTGGTGTCTTCCCGCATCTGAAAGACTGCTGACCTGGTCAGCTAAAGTGCCACTTTTCTGAATTGGTCCTATGGCATAAAAGTACATGTAAAATTAATGATACTCTAGCCTGGGCAGATTTTTCCTATAGTTATGTTTTTTATCTTGTTCATAAGCACTGTAGTTAAAAGTTTTCATCACTCAAGGACTTAAGATACCTTCTTTCAGCACCCAGAAGTCTCACTACTTTTGAAGTGAATTGATTTTGCCTTGGCCTCCATAAATAGGCACGATCCTTTCTGGCTGGCACGTTAATTTTTACATTCCAAACCAGATGCTCCACAAAATGCTCTTTGTTGTAAATAATTTTTCTACATTATAAAGAAAGGCATTTTGGCTGGTCTTTTTTCCAAGAAATATGAACTACCATTCTCTTAGAAAAAGCTTATAAGAGAGAGAGGCTTTTTGACTTTTTGAGCCCATTTCTCACCAAGGAATTTTTGTTTGTTTGTTTCCAGTGCTGGTATGATTAAGAAAGGAAGTACCAAATTTCATTTCCAGCTGTTTTTTAAAAAGTCTCAAGAAAGTAGTAAATATGGGTTGCTTGCTTTAATTATTAAAAAATTTTACAAGCTTTATTTTAAAAGTAATCTAAGTTTCGATCTAAATGGTATTATTGTCCAGTAGCAGTCTTCCATTTATTACAATGTCCTATATTCCTTCAAAAAACATTTTGGAAGATGTTTTTCTTGAAACAAATCATTCTTCTACAACATATTTTCATTAAAACATACAGAACATCAGTGAAATGTGTAACAGGCTTCTTAAAAATAAGATTTCACAAATTGCAGTGTTGTAGCTGGTGTTGGGCTTTGAAAACAATTGTTTAAACAGGGATTCCTGGAACAGATCCAGATTCGTTACAGGCACTGTGTCTGCTGCTGGTGAATGCATTAGAGTTAGAAGGGAGGTACTGAAAAATCAATGGAACTTCCCTTACCTCACAGTAGTATGAATGACTTTTCTCTGCAAGAATGAACAGCTAACAAGTGATAAAAGCCTATAAAAACACCAATATAGCTCTTTATTCGATATTAAGGCTACCTTAAAAATGTTAGATATACCAGAAAGCTGAAGTATCCAGTAAAGTATATAGGTTTTTAAAATAAAACCTTTTTCTCTTTCCGTTGTATATTAGGTGGCCAAAAAACTACTTGCATTTTATGTGCTGAAGGTCAATTAGAATAATGCTGTCCTCCCATCCATAGAATGAAATCAGCTTAAGTATGTACCTCCCAGGCTGTCTAATAAGTTC
>NW_009630554.1:40258-61137 GCF_000690535.1 Cariama cristata
GGTGTTATCTGAGAAGATCATTCACCAGCCTTTGCATTTGAAACCATTTAAAAGCAATTTGTAAAACCAGCATGTTTATGAAGTTGCATTCTGGACCATGCAACTGCTAAATTTATGGTGTTTGGAAATTCTAATTCTACACCTATCGACAGAAAATGAGTAAGATCAAATTTCACAGATAATCTGCTGCTCTGCTTCACAACCTGTGATTTGCACATGAACATCTTTGCAGCAAAATATCTCAATGGTGTTTTCACATCAGGAGGTTTCAGCCGCACCATGCTACACTTCAACAAAAAGAAAATTGTTGCATTGTTAAAGAAAGACATTTTTTAAATGTTTTGATGAGTCTCAGAAAAGTATTGGGGATTGCTTTGAACAGGATTTTTACCATGCCTACAGAAATACAATCTTTGGTTTTCTTTAAGGCAATCACTCTGCAATCTCACAGATTCAACTGTATAAAAGTAGAGGTATTAGGCTGTTAGCACATATTCTCATCAAATGGTTTGCTTCTCCATATACTCTTTTCTCCCAACGTAAGACAGCATTGTAGCTTTTACACTGCATAATCCTGAATAAAAATATCACATTTATAAAACAGGGGAATGACAGTTACAGAGAAAAAGTATTATGTGAGTAAATCAAATTCTTTTTATTCTACTTGTTATCCATTTGTTTTTGTCCCTACTTCCTATATTTCTCATCTTTCTCTATTGTATTAATAGTAAAAACCAGAACTCTGTGTGGCTGTATTATCTGCGAGGGTATAAATTTCAGATTCCCCTCAAAATCCCTTTAGGACTAATATTCTGAAGTTACAAACTCCAAACAGGCCACAGAGGCAGAGAGAGATAGCCGATGGCCGTGCCTGGATGCTCTCTGTGACCGTGGGGCACCACCTGGGCTCTTCGCAATTCTTACAGAGGTCGTTATTCCTTACCCTTTTTTCACTGTCATACACAACTTGCTTTCATTCTCTATCAGCTTTTAATTTCTTAAAGACCTCCCTGTTGTTGTTTTGAATTGTCAGGGAATTAATGCTACAGATATTGGAAGAGGAAAATTAAAATTGAAAACAACCCAAACCACTGAAGTTGAAGATTCATGACTCTCACAGCCCCACTCATCTTCCATTCTTCACTTACTAGGGATAAATGAAACAGTAACATAGAACAAACATGATTCATCTTTAGCTATCTAAGAGTCAGCCAACCAGTCTGAACTAGTCATTGGTCTCCCTCTGCAGTTAATACAGCGAGATGGGTACCATCATCCAATACTGAAACAGATGTTTGAGACAGGAGAATGACTGTTTTGGACAGCCTTTTGCTTTCCAATGTCAACAGAGGGGCTGAAATCTATATGCCTAACTTTTACATGCTTAAAATGAGAGGAGACATCCCGCCCAGCACCTCTGCAGCACACAGCAGAGCACAGGGAGACCGAAGCTCGATGCAGCCACAGCAGCACCAAGCTGTGCTCTGGTTGCAAGTCCAGCTCCCCAGCAAGGCTGATTTGCTCGGGCACAACACAGTGCTGTGACAGGGATGCATTACTTCCACTGCCTGGCCTAGGCTAACTGCAGTTATGCAGGGTGAGTTACAAGGGCCTGGCTGTAGACTTGCTTTTGAATAGGGTAAAAGAGAAGTGGGGTCAGTAAGAAGAAAGAGAAAAAAAGATTTTATCCTAGGCTAATGCAGGAAAACATGACACCAGCATTTAGAAACCAAAGCGTCTCATAAGACTGCCCACAGTGAAATTTTTGTTCTCCTCACTTCCAAACTTTCCACCAACAGCCTCACCACTCCTACCAATGCACTTCTCCCCACCCTCAATATTTCAGCATAATTCCTAATTAGATTTCATGATGGGACAGTTAGTTTCCTAGCCAAACTATCAACCAAAAATTCGCCAAAGTAGCCATCAAGCTTCATTTAAAATTTCTTTTTAGAATACTATATGGGAAGTGAATAAGCTGCTAAAGTTTTTCTTGTGTGGTACTGAGAATATCACTTTGATTCTTTACCTGACGTAGGACACAACAGTGATGAAGTGACACAGAAACAGGGATCTTTTCATTCATTCTTTTCAGGCATCTATTGAAATGCTAAACCTGCTTACACTACATTATATAGCAGTGTGACTAAAATCAGAATTTGATCCTAAATCTGTACGGATTAGTCTTCCAAAAGGTTTAATTGAAGAAATTGAAAGCAAAAAAGTATTGGTGTCAACAGAAGTCCTGTTTTCCAGAGAGCATTAGGAACATTCAATAAAGCAGAAATATACATGCACTTTATCCTATCAAAAAATAATGTTAAAAATTGTCTCCAGAGTAAAGACTCAAGGGTCACTTGAGAATCCATTAGAAGCTGTTTTAGAAGGGTGGAAAGGGAGGTATTAACAGAAATAAAATATGTATGAGTTCTAGTAAGTCATCTTTCTAGTTCCTTAACTTCTAACCTCTTCTGCAAACCTCAAATCCTGCTATTTTTCTACAGCAGTTTCTGGCAGAAAGAATGACTTTCAAATGGAGGTGTTCCGCACTGTATCCATTAGCTGGCAACATTTTATTAAAGTGTTTCTGTAGTGACCCATGTATGACTGAACCATCACTCTTTCTCTTTTACTGCAAAACTATTTTTGCAGTGTTCTTGTGGCAGGAGTATGGTGATTTAGATGGCACAATACAAGTTAATATTATAAACTTCAGTTCATGGTCCGCTGCACCAGGAAGACCTATTAAGACTACTGTACATATCAGCACAGAGAAAGTAACTTCTTGAAGGCTTGCTAAAATCCTTCGCTGATTTGTTGCTTTCTGCTTTCTGAATAGTCAGACACAGCAGCCATATCCTTGGATTTGAACCATTTATGGCCACACAGCATGACCTTTCAATGACTTTACATTATAATCCTTTCTTTCAGCAGGTACTTTTCACATGAAACATCTTAAACTGAATGTCTTATAAAAAAAATCTTAATTTCTAAAGAACAAGCAGAAGCACAAAACACTGATAAATGGAGGACCTTCCTTAAATTGACAAAAAAGGAGTGACTACTTGCAAAGAATTTCCAAGTCAGACAGAAATATATGAGCCTATGCATTAATGCATAAAACAGACTTTGTGAATGAAGGTAAAACATATCATTTCCACATCTGACAGATTCATGCTAACATCACTTGACCTTTCTCCTGGTGTCCCTCTTTCTAACTGGTGCTACCAGAAGGAGAACATATATCTCTCACACTGTATCTCACACTATCGAAGAACTATGGTAAACTGTGTATGGGTCCTCATTCGCTTTGTAGCTGCATATTATGTGCTTCTTTAAGCCCAATCTGAAAACAAGATTTAACATACTTCAGTGTGTTGTACTTTAGGTACTGAAGAAAACCCAAGTGAGATTCCCAAAGCAAAGCAGCACCCTCAGGCCATAAGCATTTGCTTCACAGTTTGAAAATTTCTCAGGCACATACGTTTGGTTCATGACCAGTGTGGCTATGGCTGAGCAGAAGGAGCCTGAGTTCCTTCTGCAAACTACATTTGGATCTAGAAATTAGATGAGAATAAAAATCCCTTGTTGAGATGTACCTAATACACTCCTTCATCTTTCACATTTTAGAGATTAAAATAATGACTGCTTGAAGTAGTGTTCCCTCCTTATACTTCATGAAGACAATTTGGTTGCTCAACTCTGTCTTCAGATTCCACTCTTGGGATTAGGGGCCTAAAATGTGAAGACTATTGTTCTTAACCTGTAAGTATTTAAATCCTGTAATGAATCTGATTCTGAACAAGTCTAATCAAGTTTGCTTTTGCAAAAGGAAGACAGACCTACTGAGATTTTTCAGTAACTGAAACTCATCTGTAGGTCCTTCTACTTCAACCACCTGTTCATAAACAACTCCTCTTCCTCTCTCTGTCCCCAGCTCATTACCAACAGGCTAATTTTATCCCAATGTTCCATTTCCACAACTAATTGCCTGACAACACTTAGCAATAGACATTTCTCACGATCATCCTATCATTAAGAAGAAGCAGCAAGGTTTCTAGTTCTGTTGCTTGCTCAAATTTCTACCAATCATTTTTCCTGGAAGGAAGGTCCACTTGATAGAATTCCTCACTCCTCCCAGAAGATATTCTGCTGACAATATTTTATTTTCAAAAGTTTGTTCAGAGCTAGAAAAGTCTCATTTGAATTCTAGCACAAATGAACTCACACAATGGGCTGTTTGCATGCAGGACAGCCACTTTGTCCACTTTTTTCCAAAAATAATTCCACTGAAGTCAAACAAACTGCACAGACGCTGCATACGTAGCTAATAGAATTGGCAAATATGGGTAATGCCTAAGGGTCTGTACCTTTCAAAAATAAAAATTCAGATAGGTACTGTGGGCTACTCCCAAACTGGTAACATAACTGGGCAATACAGCATGAAGTCTTCAAGAGGAGGACTTTTTCCTAGACATTTTCACAAGAAATCAAGTCAGGATTGACTCTGGCAATTTTTTTAAGGTTTAAGAAATTTTCTGGATAGTTATTCCACATGCCACCAATTGCAGTTGTTCCAGTGCAAAATGGTGTGTTCAGTCTATTTTAATAACTCTATGTTTGTTGTTGGGTTGGGGGTGTGTGTGTGTGTTTGTTGGTTGTTTTTTTTTTTTTAATTTATTGGCTTGGTTTCAGGAACCATAAGAACAGTAAAATCTTGAATGAACATATCTGACCTATTTTGAAGTTCCAAGAGACATTTTAGAGAGTCATACTTCACCTGGGAAAAAGAATATAATCACTTTGAAATGTTCAAACACCAATACAGATATATTTCTGCCAGCAATGGGTCCACCCAAACTGAGAAATGTTTGTGTATTTGTGTTCATAAATAAACTCTCACAATTCCTGATAAGAATACTTATACTTTCCACATTATACATATTCTTAACCTACTTGCTTGCCTAAGAATCTGATAATTTTTTCTTTACTCACAAATTCATTTAGAAAACACTGGTGTCTCTCACTGAGACAGAAGTTCAGGTAAGTACAAAACACTATTGTGGGAACTAATGTTACAATAAAGTGGAATGGCAGCTTATTTTTTCTCTGTTTTGTAAATAAAGTTTTGACCTAATTCTCTAAAGTCCAATGTGAAATAATTATTTCTACTTTAACAAGTCTGCTAACACAAATGATAAATTTGATTTGACAACTGGATATTCTCGTGGCATGTTGTGGACTCATGTGTCCTCTGATCTGAGTCACAGGCCAACGTTTTGTCATTGTTCTTTAGACAGAAAAAATAGTTGCACACTGCAAATGTTCAGGTCTTAACTATACATACACTATTTAGAGTTAAGTTTAATCAGCTTCATATTTTCTAAATTCCCACTGGAATAGTATGTTTAGTGTGAAAAAGAGTCATTCTTCTTCAGTGCAGAAGAGGGAGTCTTATAAAATCCTTTTTCAGAAGGCAATAAAGTATAACATAGTTCAAACCCACTGGACAGCCAATGGTGTCTTTCAGTATGGCTCAGTAAGTTATATGGTCTGTGTTATGAATACTAAAATGTTTGCCCTAATAGGTCCCAAACAGTAAGAAAAATTGCCTTTTTTCTGTACAGCTTCATAACACTCGCTAGCAAAATATGATGGTTCAGTGATGGTTTGTTGTAAACTATGGTTACATGGATCTGTGCAGCCTGAAACTAGTGCCAGCTAATGAAGACCTATTTTTCTGAGCTCCATCATGCAAAGAGTGAGATGCTTGAGCTTCAGAAGGATAAAGGCCTACATGCGCTGTGTGCTGAGGTTGTGTCAACGTCAGGAAGCCTCGTGCTGAAGGCAGAAAAGCCCTTGCAGACCCACCAGTGCACACAGTGGTAGGCATGCAGCTTTGCCATGTGAGCAGCTTGAAGTGTTGAGACACATCATTCAGGGAGAGCTACCTACGGGTCTGGCTTGGCCCTTGGCCTTTAACACGACACTGGTGAAGATGCTGTCTTGGGACAAAGAACATCTTATCACCAATTTAACAAGAATTAAAGAAGTTTGTACATTCAGATGTTACAAATGATTATATAATTCTAATGAACTCTGAGAAAAACCAGAAAATGATCACAAATTAAGAATGCTTCTATACAGACTCCATTTCTCTTCTTTTTTTTGTATGGAGGCTATATAGAAACTACATAGAAGCTCCACCAAGGCACTCTAAAGAATGATATTTTTTTCCTTGTGGTGTATATATTATTGCAGCTCATATTTAACAAAAAATTAAAAAATAAAGGAGAATTTTTTTCAGAAATCAAAAAATGGAATTGCTTTTGGGGGCTACTTCGTCCAATGAACTCCTGGCTGTAGCTAATCTAGACGCTTCAAAGACAAGTGCAAGAAAGACAGCATATCTAGATGGTTCAAAGACAAGTGCAATAAAAATAGCATAGATATTATGAGATTATCTGACTTTATGTCTGCCTAAATTGCATAGCTTCATAATAATTAACAATTGCATACTTCACACAATGAAGCATGATAGGTTGCAATTCCTTTTGAAAATGCATTAAAAAATTTGTAGGATAATTCTGCATTTTTAACCAAAAAGAAGCTTGTCAATTAAAGAAAAAAAAAAGAAAAACCAACTTAAAATTTACATTATTCAGCTACTGATGAATCTGAAAGTTCTAGCTTCATCTTCAGTAACACTTGATCATACCTAGGTTCCCTTACTGTGGTTTGGTTCATTCCACCCATAAATAAAATTATCCAACTTAACATCTGTGTGACAATAGCATGCACATTTTTATTATGATAAATATTACCATTAAAAAATTCAGTGGTAAAGTACAAAGTACACTCATTCACATGGCAAACTGGCTAATAAAAAAAGAACAGTGACAGCATTTAAAACTGATGTGCTCCTTCATTAGTCCATTCATTCAGATTAAATAAAGGTCAAAAATCAACCAGAAGTAATAAGTAAGGAATTACTTCCAGTGTCTGGCAAAATTCTGGGTTTGGTCACATGATTCCTATTCTTTCCCTGTCTCCTGTGTAGCATCAATCACTGCTCATCGGTTGCTTGTTCTCAGCTGGCACATGAACCTATCGTTTCTTTACATAGCACATATGGCTTGTTTAAAATGAAAAGTTCTATATAATTTCAAGGTCTTACTATCAAACATATTCTAGACTGAACCCAGTAAAATTATGCTATTGTTTGGTCAAGGTGCCTTGCAAGTGCCTAGGTTTATTTTTGTTTGGTTGTTTTGGGGTTTTTTTGTTGTGTTGTTTTTGTTTTTGTTTTTGTTTTTAAGCTATAGCAGCAGCACTATTGTATAGGATATAGTGTTCTCTCTCATTTACTTCAAGGGTCGACTATATCCCCGAGAGATGAACCATATCTCACACAGGCAGCATACTAAGTAAAGAAAAGAATATAAGGAAGGAGCAGATGCTAGGCTGTCTTTTGCTCCTTGAAAAAGTAATTTGCACATATGTATATTCTATTTATTTTAATAACCTTCAGACTTTCACCTGAGATTGAAATGCTTCCCTGAGCTGACGGAAGGTATGTCCTCTGTGGTTCAAGACATTGGCTTGAAAAATTCAGCACTAAAGGACTGGAGGAGCACACAGATTTTTCCCTTTTCCCACTTAGAGTCCACAGTACCAAGTGAGGTTGATGGTATGGACAATGCTGAGAAGAGTTGGATGCCACAAAAAAAAGGGATTTGCAACAGATATGCTGCATGTGAAATTACACAGGGTAAGGAATAGGAAACTCCAGTCTCAAATTCCAACCTGTACTCTGCAACGTAGAGGAACGTCGTCCAGGCACAGAGGCACCTTGTCCAACCTTTGCAGTTGTGTGCATAAGCCCTGACTTTCAGAAGCCAAGCAGAAATGAATACACAGCTGAAGGAAATGGTGATTGTTGTTCCAGTGGTACTCCTCTGTCTTTCAGTTTCTAAGAAATGTGCTCAGAAATGTGTCGAGAGACCTGCATTCAAACCCCTCTTCTGCAGAAGGTGATTCAAACACATCCAGGTTCAGCCCAACTCACATGATATGCCAAGCACAAGCCTGTAGGCTACTCCAGAGGGGGGGCTGCAGGCAACTTTAAATTGTTCCTGCTTTCCATTTTGCATAAATATTTGCTGGGTAAAAGACAGATTCAGCACAAGGCTTAGTTTTAGGGCATTTATCTGTGACAGAAGTTCTGGCTTCTAGTCCTTGTTGCACCTTTTCGTTCAGCATTTCCTGAAACCAGAACTCATGTGTTCCTCAGTGGTACAGCTAATTAACTATGACAACCACATTCTTCTTATTTTTTACGTTAACTTTCATTAATGTTCTTTCTTTTTAGCTAGTGGAACTTAATTATTTAGGCCAAGTGGAGCAGCCCTTATGAAAGGAATTTAGAATAAATCCCTCATCACAGAATTGCTGATGGCCTAATTACTCTCCTACACAGAAAATGGAGACATTTACTTATGAGGTAGTTATACAGACTTTCCTTGTAGTAAATGGGGAGAAATAAGCATTTTTAGACATGATTCATCTCATCCTAAAGCAGCTGCATAGTATATGCCACACAAACCACACTCTACAAATGCCTGCAGATATCTAAAATTAGGTGACTCTAATCACACCATAATTACCATAAACTGCCTCTACAGTCAACAAAAGAAATAGGCAACTTCATCAAGCAAATCAATAAGACCTGAATTTCCATCTGGAGTTGTCCCCCTCTGTTTCCACAGACATAGTGAGGAGCTAATGCACTTCAGGAACAACTGTCGGTAGGTGCGATCAAACAAGATACAAGCCTCCAAGGGTAGGAAGCCTCAAAAGCCAGTTTTCTGTCCAGGCCTGCCAGGTGGAGGATAGATGGCCCTAAACTGTTTACCTCCTTTGCCAATGTAATCCCCAGCATGTGAGCAAGGGTAAAATGGCAACTTCAAAATGCAAAAAGTTTTCTTTTTTTTTTTTTTCTAGAGAACAACAATGCACTAACATTATTTCCTACTATAATACAAAGCACATGAGGCATTTTACAATGCAAGTTAAAAACAGAATGCCTACTGATCTCACTGCTGAGGAATTTAACGTCAAAAGTAATTAAGTCTTCAAAACACTCGTGGTCGTTGCTACATTTCAACTGCGTTGTATTGAGCTACTAAAAAAAATTCAGCTTATTTCTAACAGGATCCTTTGGAATTGTAAGGCTCCAGGACAGCAAGATGAATTCCTTGGAGACGAATCAGTAAGACTGAAACTAAAATTATCCAGCTGAACAGATTTATTTTTATGAGCAGGTTATGCAAAACTGTAGATACTGAAAACTGCTCACAGCTTGATAGTTTTGGTTTGGACACAGCAGTGAGCCATTGATTGATCCAAGCTTATCAAAACCAGAAGCAAATTCAAGGCTGTTTCTACACAAATTTCTAGTTGGCTCTGTATCTTGTTCCTAACCGTAACAGATGCTTCAGAAAAAGGTGCAAGAATCCTGTATCATGTGCAGTAATCTACTCTCTACATTTGATCAATATCTATTTCTAACAGTAGAGATTAGTACAAGCCTTGAGGTATACATACATCTTCACAGCCTTTTAAAAAAGTTGAAATTAATAATGATTAAATATTCTGAAGATCAATACATAATTTTTCATATTATTAAGTCTTCAATTCCAAATACATTTATTAATTCCCTTTCAAAAAAAAAAAAAATCACTCTCAGCTTTTTCACGCGTCTTTTATATGAGAATTTCTTCCTAAAAGTCCCTGATCATTTACATTGCTTTTCTGTGAAACCCCTCTTCTTTAGTTACACTCTTTTGGAGAGGAGGTGATCAGTACTGAGTCAATTTTCTTCAGACTTAACCATTTTCTTCCTTATTTGATATAATTTTATTTGGTTTGCTATCAGTTGCAGGTGATGCAAAGGTCTTCACTTGCTTATGAACAATGCTGTTTTGGGGTGGATTTGGGGTAGCTGATTTAAAACTATGTAAAGTGTATGAAGTGCATAAGTATTTTGAAAGGGGACCTAGTAAAAGATACTGTAACTCATTCTTTACTTAAAAAAATAATAAAGAAAACAAGAAAATAGTATTATTTTTAGTTTGTATTTTTCTGTTGCTTTTCTAAATATACCTTTTTTATATATTTACTATTATTAACATTTTTCTCTTTGCAAACAGTCAAGATAATTGTTTTATTATCAAATTACATATTCCAAACATATTTCTGATACTGTGATTTTGGTAATGTAACTATCGATTTGTTCAACAATTTTTTTAACTTTTAAAGAAACAGTTAAATTTTTTACAACAAAGTATTTCTGAGGGGTAAAGAAACTGGGTGATTTTGCTGTCATTTACTTGAGTACTTTCTCTAGTAAAAAAATTAATTATGCATATTACTACAGAAAAATAAGTGAAAAATTTTGTGGCTGCATTTCTTAATTAGCAAGGATATGAAATATTGCTTATCATAGTTACAGTGCTCTGTCTTGCTCAATAAATTTTTTCATCAGTCACACTCAGTATGAATTGTCTGAGCATGGCCATAAAAACTTTTAATAATACAGTTTGGAGGATTTGAACTGCTTTATTATTTGAACTGCTGTGACCACAGAAATAAAGACAAATTCACGATGTGGCTTTTTAACAGAGGACTTTGGCTGTTACTGCAGCTCAGTTCAGCTCCGTTATTTTGATATTTTATATTGTCCACATATGTTTAAACTGAAGCTTATGTATGTACTTGGAAACACAGCTGTGAAAAAGCAAAGCTGGCATATCTGATATTAAAGAATACTGCAAAATCTATAAAGAAGTCACTGTACAACAAACTACCTGGATACCATATGATGAAATTTTCACCCATATGAGTAACTGGCTTTAGCCTGAGGTTTGCTGGAATGGATCTGCTTTGTCAGAATGATTGTGTTTTGCTCTTTCTCAGTGCTTTGGCAATTTGGTCAGTAACAACTTGCACATCCTCTTGAGCTGGTGCTGATAACAAGGGTTATCAGGCAACATCTGCAAACAAAGGGGATCTTTCAAACCGTGGATATCATTGCTGACCTTTGTTAAAGCCTGCCACCTATTCAAGATGAAAAGCCTTCCAGTCTAACCAGCACTTGCTGCTTTTGTCCAAAGGCTTTTGCTGCACTCTCCAAGCAGCATTATAATGAAAAGCAACAGAATTATACATCTATTTTCAATTCCAAGAGGTCAGGATTCAAACAGCAAAACTGTTGTGTTTATTGTTCAGACCCAACAATTTCCCATGTACCACAGCGTACTCACAAGAGATTGCACACCCTGACCTACCTACTCTGGGTGGGAGGTGGTCCTGATAAAGTATTCTATTTTAAATTAGACACAGTGCCTTGCAATAGCAAAAATATCAAGTCTTTTAAGATTTTATATATATAATTAATGAAGTAGAGCAATGCTTCAGCAAACATTTCGCCTTCCTATTTACATCCCTACACTGGGATTAAGATTTAAATTATTTTTCTCTCAAAATAGTCTTAAATATTTCTTTTTCATTATCCTGAAGCATCTTTGGTTTAACAAATTTTTCTTTTTGCATTCTCTCTCCCCCAGCCTTACTATTTTACAGGCATCTGGGCTGCACAGCTTTCCATGAGTACCAACACAGGTCTTTGAAAGAGCTAAAGTTTTTTCGATCTGATTGCACTGTTTATGTTTTTCAGAAGTGACTGCCTAATTTTGCTATGGAACAAGAAACAAACTCTCATGTGGACAGAAAACAAAAAAAGATGCATAACAGTTGTAAGGACTGGGAGTGTCATAGTGAGTAACATGACCAACAAGAAAATTAAATGTAATTTTGAAAAAAAGGAGCTGTAAGTGGCAATATTCTGCTCACGGATTTTTATTTCTTCAGCATGGAAACAAAGTCTTTAAAGTGCATTTATTAATATAAAACAAATTAAAAGAGAAATTCCTTCATCTGTTTGAAGGAGGGTTTCTTGATTTTGTCCTGGTTGGGTTATTGGCAAGTGACTGGTGACTTACAATCAAGTTGTAATAGAGCATAATCTTTGCTATTTTTCCTTCCAATAAAATATAGTTGGATTTTTCAGTGTTCATTAAGGCATTCTTTCATCCTTCCTGCTGCTGGCATATCTCCTATATTAAAGATATCAACCTACTTGTCAAACATTCATCGGTTTTTAAACCTTCAGAGCCCTTTGCACAGAAGAGTAAGGTTAGACTCCAAGAAGCACTAGCAACATGGAGCAGGTACGCTTTGAAGGACAAACAATATTACACAGGGGAAAGATTCTGAAAGATCTATTATTTGAAGGGTTTTCTTTCATAATATGTATGCAGTATATTACACAAAACACTGGAGGTACTTGTCTAGGTGTGAAGGCAGAAGGCACCACATCCTGCAAGTACACTGCCAGCGCCTGTTAGCAGTATTCAGGGGGCACTCAAAGTGACACCAGGCTAACCACATCCTCAGATGACATTGCCAGAAAGGAACATATTTCTGAGGCTCTTCAAGGCTGACTGTGAAATCCTGGCACTCAACTGGGATTTTAACACCAGCTGAATGGATCTGAGAGTTTACCTTACACTTTTTGTTATTTTAATTCACATTTAAATAAAAATATGATTTATGATATATTGTGAATATATGTGAATATATGACTTTAGTCTTAAATTTTGGCTTAGACATAGTAGTGGTGTTTTACACGTATTGAAAAATCATAAGTAAAACACAATATGCCTAGGAAACTGCTTTTATTTCTATCCATTTAAACAGTACCTTCAGTCATCTACAGTGAAAGCTACAGCTTACCTAATAAAAATTATTTGCACATTTGTGAAACCAGTATATAAACAGGAAACCATCTACTAATAGTTGCAATACTGCTACAGATGATCATTTAGATAAAAGGAATTCCAAATACCAAAAGACAGTCCTCAAAGAATAGGAAAACCTGACATCTGCTTTTTCATAAAGCTCCTATAAAGCATGCCATGGAATTAGGAAAGCAATTTTATTATAAATGTAGTACCTGGGGTCTCTGAATATATTTTGTAATGGATGTCACCTCCTAAACTATAGTGACTTGAAGGATATGTCATAAGCAATTTGAAAGTAAATTTTTACAAATATATAATAAAGTCTAGAATTTGACCTAAAACCTCTATGTAATGTTCATTTAGCATTCACAGAATACCTGTTTCCTGGACTGATACCTTGGCCAATACTTACCTAAGGAAATAAATGCAATGAAAATATAAAAAAAATCATTCCAAGTCATCTCCAAAAAGCTCATAAAATTTAAATGATATAGAAATACAGCTAATGCATTATAGATGAATGCAGATAAATACAAACCAAGAAATATTTTATTCAGACTTCAGTATTCTATTGACTAAGGAAAAACATCTTGCTGTGGTTCAAAGGTGAAGCGATGACTCGCTTATCATGTTTTTCCCTACTGGAATATTTTAGCAGTCTCTATAGCTGAAGACCACAGAAGCCTTGGATATGTTTGCATAGGGGGCACTGCCAAACAGGAGCTACAACTGATCTATTATAGAATCATAGAATCATAGGATCGTTATGGTTGGAAGAGACCTCAAAGATCATCAAGTCCAACTGTCTACTCAATGCCACCATGCCCACTAAACCCACTAAACCATGTCTCGAAAAAACAAACAGTTTGCTGTCCAAAATATACTAATGGGTAAATAAGTATGAAACTTAAGAAACACCCCATCTCCCACACTAGACAGCAGTTACTTGAGGGTAATTTTTGCAGAAAAACAGGAATGCTTATTCATTTTTGGAATCTTGCTGGATGAGCTGAACATCAAGTGCACTTAACAGTCAGACATCACTGCTTTCTGAAATAATAACAATAATAATTCAGAGATGTTCAGCTTTTGCTTGTGACCACTGTCTCAGAAGAGCTCAAAGTTCACTTGTGTATAAACCAGAATCCCCTTGTCATTTTTTATAGATTTTACTGACAACAGGAAAGTTCAAATGGCTAAGAGCAAGGCAAGAAACAGATTCCGTAAGACAGCTTTAAATGTTAGTCAAGTATAAGGGATTACTTATGCACTTTAAGAACTGATTGCTGCCCCTTCCGTAAAAACAGTTTTTCACCAAAACACAGCATAACCAGAGAAATAAGAATTTTAACTATATAGTTCTTCTTCTATGGTGACTAAAGCCTTATTTTCAAAAATGTGCAGGTTTTTAAATCAGTTGTGCTGGATGATCAGAAAGAAAACGTAACCTGTTAGATTAGTTTCACATTTTACACAGCTGTTTGACAAGTTGCAAAGTAACAGACTTTATTTCATTACGCTGTACTCGGCACATCAAATACCAGACTATTGCCCTGCTGTTTTGTACCATGAACTGAGATGTGTTACCGTAATGACAAACAGGGTCTTAATCATTCTTTTGGTTAGAATACTTACGCGTTTCAATAAATGAACTTTCACATTTTCCCATTTATTATCACTTCTAAGTTCTACTTAATTGCCATGGTATTTATCAGTGCTAAGCAATTTAATTTGTTTTATAGGTGACTTCTCTCAAAGTCTTTTTCCTTTTATAAGTGCTAGGTGGAGCTGGATAGCAGTGTCCTTCCTGCCACACCAGACAGCGCTCTTGTCTCTGCTAGCAAGCTTTTAATCTTAGCAATAACAAAAGTTACACAAGCGTAGAGTCTGTATTTTTATTTCTGTAGCAACTAATATATCAGACGCACTGAACACCAACTGCGAGAATATGAGTAAGACTGCTACACAGAGAGACTGGTCCATAGCAGTTAACAGCAAAAACTCCTGTCCTGGGTTTTCCACACAGAAAATACTAAGGATTCCTCCCCGGACTGCAGGATCCTTAGGGTAAAAGACTGCTAAATTAATATAGATCCAATCCTAAAGTGTTTGAGACCTCTTAAGCAGTTTGAAAGAGAGAAATCACGTGCAAAGCTCTGGAAGAACTTAAATGGGGGAAGGAGTAGCTATTTCTGCACTATATGTGACTTTCCCATGGGAAGTGATTCCCACCCCACTTTGGCAGTGGCGAGGCTACAGCTGGAGCCCTGGAGTATGTACTGGCTTGGGCTCCCCACCACGAGACCGACATCTGCACACTGGAGCAGGTCCAGCGAGGGACACCAAGGTGATCTGAGAGCTGGCGCACACGACGGGTACATCAGGAACATTAGACATTTTTCTTCTCCCCTCCCGACAGCATATAATAGAAGTTGTTCATTACTAGGTACTCAGAAGGTGCCTTTCCCTGGAACACATATGATTTTAATGTTATTTTTAATAGCTTTTGCTTTTAAAATATGACTAATAATGTATCATTCATTCCTTTTCCATACTATGTTCTCTTTGTGGTTTATCCAGTGGGAGTTTTGTTTTCCAGCACCCTGTGAGATATCCAAGTATTCATTATTATCCACAATTCTCAGAGAATAAAGTTAAACTTTAAATGACTTGCTCAGGGGCAGTGAAGAAGCTGTCAGAGAGTGAGAGGCAGAACATAGATCTTGTTATTTTAACCCACAGCCAATCTTCCAGTATAAAAAATACTACTGTTACACTGAACCAAGACCTCATGTTAACAGGTCACTAATTTTTTTTTTTTTTTAAATAATAATGTACTGTTGTGCTTGTAGCAATAACCAACCAATTCATAACAATGAACAGAGAGACTATTAAAAGCACACAGCAAAAAGAACATAACCACAGAGAAAATTGTGCTTGTTTTTAATGACTTTCCATGAAGATTACGTAGGGCATCTGAGCTGACTTCCCTTGGCAGAAAATAACACAGGAAAGATTTTGAGAGAAATGGGTCTGGTCTGTTTGATCTCCCTGGAGCATTTACTCCAAAGTTTCAGAGCACACCTAACTAGATTATCCATTACTGAGAATATAAAGATTAACTGAAATAAAGAGTTTAATGTCTGCTTACATCAGGCTTCAAACCTAAAAGTCATGGGTAGAGAGACTGTGAATAACAGTCTAATGATCACAGAAAAATCAAACTTTACCCAATGTTTGAAGGAAGTGTACCCCGCAACCTTTCTGCATAGTTGTAAAAATACGACAAAACAAAATACAACTGTCTTCAAAAAATAAATTTGAGCATTCCAGTCCAAAGGATAAGGCACTGGACTCTTACCTGTAGCAGAACACGAAGAGCTGATACTTGGGAAGTGGGCTACCTAGACAATAATCCATCTCTTCCAAAAGGCAATGTTCTTGTGCTTTTCTGCTGCTGATGTCATAGAATCATAGAATCATTATGGTTGGAAGAGACCTCAAAGATCATCAAGTCGTATCAGGCCAATTATTATATTTATCAAATTGTGCTTTTTGTACAATACCATATACATCAGCATGAGACACAGAGAAAAATGGGAGTTCTGCTTTTCTAGAATTACAAAAAATAATAGCGCTGGAAATTGTTAACACTTGATTTTGGTGATCCTCCTAACTCGTCTGAATAAAAATAACAGGAAGAACAGAAAGAGAGAGAAAAAAGCTACTGTAGTTGCTTCAGTGTAATGTAATTCCTCTTATTTGAAAGAACTTACAGATTATTTCCTTTCTGTGATAACCAGTAAGAGCAGTAAGTGGTGAAGATACTCACTTTGCCCAAGGGATCCATTAAGAAATGCTATAACATTATACCAAGTGACTGAAGATACTCACTGTATTGTAGTCCTTCATTTTCAAGATACCTTTCTTTTTTCATTCCCAGAGTTATTGACTGCTGCTTTCACACTGTTGTGCTACAGAAGGATGAGACTTAAAGCAAACACTTTTGAACACCAGCACAGTAGATGTAATAGTCTCTGATCTTTTTAAATTCCTGATTCTTTATCTTCTTAGAAGCCTCATTAAATACAGTAAAAGACAAGGGACTTCCATGGAAGATACGAGGGTTTAAGATACTGGAAAGAGGACTAGAAACATCAAGATTCAAATAACAAAGAAGGTGCAAACCACTCCAATCTCTACCTGACTGAGGATGTAGTCAAATGATCAAACAAGGTCAAGCCACAGTAGTGAATTAAGTCACTTCAGAGCAGCAAAGGAAATATCGCCAGTTGTAAGGACTCTCCTGCCTTTCCATTGAAGGATGATGAAGCAAATTAATATAACCTCATGACTGACCAGGCTAAAAATACGTGCATTGTTCTGCAGCTGCTCAGCATTAATTTGTTATACAACTGTAACTCATTTGCTTTCAAACATCAGTCCTCATCTTTCAGTTGCCACCACCAACCTTTTCATGTCTCATCTATCCCAACCGAAAGGTCTTCTGGAAAGAATTGTCTCCTACTACACACTTTTGCAATGCATGGGAAAATCTGGTGTCTGGTTACCTTGTGGAATTCTAGCTGTTGGTGAAATAAAAAATAAATTAAGGAACAAAAAAACCAAGTAGAATACTGCTCCTTATTTTCTATTATTTTTCCTGCCTGCATTTTTCACACCTATTCTGTGTGTTTTCACGCAGTGGCAAAAAACCTTAATCTCAAAGACAGCTTTCCTCTTTGCACATATTACTCTTGGATTCACATTTTCTGCTAAGTCCATAAAAGCAAACATCTGTTTTGCCCAGGACTCATCCCTATCCATCATTTGTATAGATGCAAGTGACAGCATTCAGACACAAAAAATAACTTTAAAGCACTTGTATCCATAGCTCTGGTGAGTTCTGCATTCATTGCACAGCTCTACTGTAGTTCATTGCTTAGTAAAACACTTTGAGCTATAGTACGTGAAAAGCACTAAATAATCCGTAACAGAATACAAACTGAACAATCTTATATTTAAAGATTAATGTTTCTTCCAGCTGAATAACTGTCTTATGGAACTATCTGTGCTCCTGTGAAGTGGCTGTTTTTAGACTGTATAAATTAAAGATAGAGAGAAAAGGTTAATACAGCAATATTTTGTTTTGTAACTGCCTGCCTGCACTCTACACATGCTCAGTGGGGAAGTAATGCATGAATTTTAAAAGTCCTTAATTTCACTGATCCTCTGCTAAAACTAGTTTTATTTTTGATGCTGTTTTTTCTCCAACTGCTTAACATTTCTTTAGCTTGTTTATTACAATATTTTTATACTAGATTTCTGACATATTATATCAAGAGAGGCCTTGTAGCTTTGCCTACACAGCAAAAGACAGTGCAATGTTAAAAGCAAGTCTGGGATAGGATAGCCTGGGAGGGACAGAGGTGAGGAGCACGTTCACTTCTGCCATCCCAATGAGAAGCTCAGGCAGTTTTATGAAAATTCGTACTACCTGAATGACGGTTGCTGAAAGAAACACTGACCCAAGCCTCCCATTGAAATTGCACAAAATATCAGACGTAGGAACGAAATAATTCTATCACTTTTGCCACCAAAATGTCAACAGAAATAAGACCACCTCCTCTGCTCTTTTACTCTTGGATATCAAAGAAACATTACATCCAAACTAACAATAACCTTGTAAATTGTTACACCCCACAATCTGCAGCCCTTTTGCATTGATATAGAAGAAAGGTTAATGGCAGAGAGGGCTATCAAATTCTGGGTTTTGAAATGGGGAAGTCCAAAACCTTATCCATCCAGTACAAATATGAAATAAGTTCCAACATTGTCAACACTCTCAGGAAACCCCCAATTCTCCCCAAGTCCACTGGCAACGGCAGGAAGAACACATCCCGAGGTTAAAGCAAGCAGACGCACAATGAGACACATTCTACAAACCAGCTCCTGTTCAAAGGCCACATCTATTCCCTTGAAACCTTTTATATTATATAAATATCCACAAATTTGCAAAAGGATTGCTATTCTAATCACACACACAGAAGTTGGCACCCAGGAATATTAAGAACAATTTAACAGACACTGCTCAGCAGCCTGAAATTATCAATGGAATCACAGAGGCAAAATGCAACCAAATGTATACCACACAGTTCCTAATATCAGCAGTGATTTCAGGCTTTGTTGTTAACTCAAATTAAATTAAGAATGAGTATTGCCTTTCCAATTTCCAAATAACAAACTATTTTGATTTTTTCTATTAAGTTCCAAATGCACTGAATAGGGAGATGCAACCTGCATTATTATTCTCTACTACTGCGGTACCGGCAACTGTGGCAAGTGAGAAGAGCACAGCATTATGCTATGCAGCGTAGGATGCCTGCATCAGAAAAAAGGCTCAGCTCCTCAGCTCTGAGCAGCTTAAAACCTTTGCAAAACTGCAAGAAGGACAGCAAAAATGTGCAATGAGTAACACAGAAACATGGGATTAAAAGAAGCATCAGTCCAAAGATGTAACCATGGGACAGTAGTACTTCTGACATTTACAAGCAGCGCACTGACTAATCAGCTGGGTCTTCTTTTCTTACATTATTCAATAGCATAGTTCACTACATTCAGTACTCCATTAGCAACTGCTTTCACTTTTAGTCATAAGGAATTTTCACTGACAATGACTTATAGGGATGCAGCAAATTCATTCCTACTCAGACCTTTTACTCAGATACTGCTGTTCTAAGTACCTATGAATGGTTTTAATGTATTTATGCTAGAGGAATTTAAAGCAAGGCATTTACCAAGATCTGCATTTGTCCTATACACATTGCACTACAAGTGGAAATGATCTATGGCAGCGTTCAGCTTCAGAACCCCGTGGCTTAACATTTTTACGTTACAGAGCACTTTGCCTTTGGCTGTCAAAGCTTAAAAATCAATTTGCTACTTTAAACTTTATGCTGCTGATGTCATTTTTTATTGTTGAATTCACAAACTGAAAACTTCAGAGAACAAGATTGTGAAAAATTGCTTACCATTTGCCACAATTTAAAGCAAAAGTCGACCAGAGTTTTCTAATCTTCAGTTTATCTTTGCACTTGCACAGTCTAATTTCTTATAAGAACCTTGTCACTGCAGGATCTCAACTTCGTGATGAGTAGAACCACATTTGAATCTCCAGATAAAGGGTTTGGCTCTCACATGTTCTGTTCATATCCTTTTCCACTTTAACAAACTCCTATTACCTCTCTCTATTTTCAGTTTTATGACTGACTTTTATAGATCAATTTCTGCTCTCAGCTATGCTTACTACTGAAGTTAGTCGTTTATGGTGATATAATCAAAATCAGATTTTACTTCAATGCCTATGAAAAAATGTACTTCTCCATCTATTGTTCCTAAATAATTCTTGGCAACATTTTGATGCTGGATCTGATTTTCTTAATGTCTCACTTTCCTTTGAGTCTCAGAATCAAGATACAGATTGCATATACCTGCTTGAAATCTTAAAAGTGTAATGAAAAATCACTCATCCCTACCTGGGATCGACTGCCTCCTTTTCCTCATTCCTTCAACAGAGGACATGACTTAGCTGCATCACTCTGTGATATAAACAAGCAGGCAAATGAAGTTTTCCCCTAATTTTCCAGACCCCGGGCTCATGCTGTTCCCCTCTGAACCTACCAGCCATCACCTCTTCTCCATATGCACTCAGCCAAGCCATGGCTGCAGCTCCGCTCATGAGCTCCTCCAAGCCATTGTATTGGGTTTGTGTGGCAAGGTGTTGGTAGTCAGGGGGACTGCAGGGGTGACTTCTGTGAGAGGCTGCCAGAAGCTTCCCCCATGTTTGACAAAGCCAACGCCAGACAGCTCCAAGATGGACCTACTGCTGGCCAAGGCCCAGCCCATCAGTAATGGGGGCAGTGCCTCTGGGGTAACAGAGCTAAGAAGGGGAAAAAGTTACTGCACAAATGCAACCAGAGAAGAGAGGAGTGAGACCATGTGGTAGGAGCAGCCCTG
>NW_009630555.1:0-30987 GCF_000690535.1 Cariama cristata
GGTCCCTTCTAACCCAAACCGTTCTATGAATTTAGACATTCCCAATTGTGTGTGTGCATGCACATAGTAAGAACTGGGACTAAGTAGTACAAAAACATTCACTCAAATGCACATTGGAAGTACTTGACACTTCCAAAAAGGCATGTATGAGCATTTGTGTACATGGTAGATGACCTAAAATCATAGATTCTCAAGATGTTATATGCAGTTAAACACATAACAAAGGTCCCAACTCAGACTTTGAGTTCTATTTAAACACAACTGAAGTGCATTGCACAGATTCATCATAAGTAACAAGAACCATAATTAACCCCCCCCTTGGCTTGAGTAGCTGGTATTGTCATGTATCCCAGTAGCTCTACATGAGAGAAATCTTCACTATCAATGCATGATGGACATAGTTTTATCTACTTTGTTGTCATGTTATCATGCATCCAGTTTGTTTTTTATCCACTGACAGCTTCCAATCTGTATGTCCAGGCTTCAATTCTAACACCAGATTTTTAGAAAAGAAACTCTGTAGCTCCCATAAATTTCCCATAATCTTTAATGAGGCTTTACCAGAACATCAGGTTACTCATTAGGAGCCTGATTTAAAAAGTGTTGTTCCAAGTATTTTAAACAATCACTACCTGGTATTTTTAACCACTACCATATCTTCTGTTCACTCTGCACCATTATTGTAGTCCAATAACTCTTGCAGCATATGCAGGACCAGCTCCACACCTCTGCACCTGTATGCTAAAACATTCTTGAAGACCTGCCTTTCCTCCATCACATGCCCCTCATCCTAACATGCTTTACAAAGTGGACTTGTCAAAATAGACAGCACTTTTAAAAATGAAAGTTCATCAGCTTAACTAAGAGCACTTCAGCAAATTCTTATTCATTGACATGATTTTTTTAATCGTATGTCCTAACAGTTAATCTGTATTCAGCTAAGTAGTCAAAATGAGTATTTCAGTGACTACTTTTAACATGGAAAGGGGATTAAGCGCAACTGAAGCACGTGTAAAAGAAAACAACACTAAAAACTCCCATTTCCTATGGTATTTAAAACCTCTTTCATTCTTTTATTCTAATACCTAAGGCCTTAAAGCACTGATGTCATTGGGTAAAGAATTCTCCAAAGTGATTAAGAATTTGGTATGGCTAAATCTGTTTTTCGCTGGCACAGCAGCCATTTTTATGAGCAGACATTTTTAAGACATAGGATTATCACCTTTTTTTCCAAACAGAAGTAAAAGCTTCCAATAGGTAGACTATTCGAGGCCAACTAGAGCAGCTCTCATTCAAAAGACAAGCCTACAGGTTCCTTACACATTATAGGCTTGATGCGGTGCTATAGTTTCTCAAGGTCTATTCCGCGTGCTCCAAGTCAGTTGTCAGTTAACTAGTCCAAAGTACTAACCAGAATCATCAAGATGCTGTTCCTGAGCTACAAACAGTCTGAAATACCCTAGCACATCCACCCCCAAACTATGAAGAGTTAAAATTGCCACTTCCGACATACCAACCTGACGAACAGGCACCAGTTAGCTCAACAAAAGGAAAGGCAACCCTGCAAATTGAAAAGTTAAAACTAGTTTTCTGAACTCCTAAAGACAGGGATCAGTAGGCTAGTGGTACTTGCTGTAGAGCTAGCAGGAGTACACAAACACACACACACATAAAGAAGTGGACATACCCTCAACTGGTCAAGCAAATATTATACCTGCTCATAACAATATAAACCCACCTGCCATGATGTCATCCAGCGTGTCATTGAGCGTCTGAGCAGGGCTGGCTACCATTAACCCTTGCTGTGTTTCTGTCAGTATTCCTTGCCCCAGCCCTGCTAGTTGTGCTTGGCCCAATACTGGCTGTCCAACTATAACACCTTGCAGTTCTGTAAGATTTGCGATGGACCCTGGAGGTAAGGAACCTGCTGCCAGAGGCAAAGCTTGTGGCATCGCCAGAGGCTGAATTGGTGCAAAACCCGTCTGCGCAGCAGCTTGCTGAGGATCATCTTTAAGCAAGATGGGGTCCACTTGCTGTAATCGTGCATAGTCTCCCTCTGAGAGTTGCTCTCCTACCCCAACAGGAGTCAGTAGTCCCAGATGCTGGCAAGACTGTTGCTGCTGCTGCTGCTGGAGCTGAATTCTTTGCGCTTTTACCTCTAGATATTGCTTTTTTAGCTGCTGCTGAGTTTTCAGCTGTAACTCTCGCTCCACTTTCTGCAGTTCCTCCAAAATCTTTTGTTTCTTCTGAATTTGTTCCTCTCTCGTTTTGTTCAGCTCCTCAATCTTCTCTTTGGTGAGCTGGTCAGCGTGTGCCAATTCCAGGGACTGCAGCTGAGCGTTCTTCTCTATGGCTTCTTTTATCCTCTGCTCCAGCTCTGTCAACTTGCCCTGAGCCTCTTCTACAATGCTCTCTGGAGACTGATTGGTGATGTAACCCTGTACATCCTGGTTGTT
The DNA here is from genome assembly GCF_000690535.1 of Cariama cristata. Classification (NCBI taxonomy): domain Eukaryota; kingdom Metazoa; phylum Chordata; class Aves; order Cariamiformes; family Cariamidae; genus Cariama; species Cariama cristata. Next base: position 2,457 of record NW_009630555.1, read on the forward strand.
TGCTGGCAAATGACTGCTGGACTTTTGTTTAGAAGCAGCTGTGTGAAAAAGAAACCCCCTCAGAACCAATGGAAGTGCATACGAATGGCATCCTCATTATAGAGCTACTGTTGGGATGCTAAATGGCCGGTTATGCACCAAGACACAGCACCCACAGAAGGTCAGCGTGTACTGTAAGGCCCTCAAAGAAAACCGTATCTTTTGCTATCAATTTTAATACAGCAGTCAGATTGCAATTTAACAGTACAGATTACTGCACATACATTCCAAATAACCCTGCGCCATGTTGACATATTTACTCCAACAATTGTTATACTTTTGCCAAATGAAGCGATTGTCTCAAGAGCCGCTGTTATCAAGTGGTGCTACAAGATAAATGGAAACAAAAAGAAAGGATATGCTGTCTCTTTACTTGATGCTTTGTGTCTGGTATTGTGTTAAGACATAAACGTATGGTTACAGCCCTGAAAGCACAGCAAAAATGATGCAAAAAAACATCTCAAGGGACTGCTGACTTGTTCTAGGCCACCAGTTTTTTAAGTAACTCAGTACATTTTAGGAAGCACTATACTTTCTAGGACTACAGAATCCTTTCACTACAGGTATCCAGCTTTGCTCAGTTGACAAACAGCGCTAGAACCCAGGATAGTCATTTATATTTAACATAGTCTAACAGGGTATGTTTAGCCACTACGTTTTATCCATAGCAGACATGATTTTGCCTGTGTCAAAACTCAGCTCTCTGCCCAGGCAAGGCAAGTATTTCAGCCTTCCTGTAAGAACGAGCGATGGACTAATCCAATAGATCTTTTATGAAGAAGTCCACAGTAACACAGCTGACATGGTCTGCCATACCAGTTGGAGAAGGAACAATTGGTTAATTTTGAAGGGCGAAAGGCAAATCAAAACTCAGGATCTGAGTCAGCGGATGTGCCCAGTTTCTTCCAGTCATCCTCGCTGTATTTCCAGAACAATACAAGTGTACACACAGTATTAATTTTTATGACATGCACGCCTGTATTTGCACTATTGCTGATCCTTGATAAAAATTGTTTTGGAAGAGAATTCTTAAGTACAGAAAGTGTTAAGTGTCAAAATGGCGATATCAAAATAGATGCAAATTTAGTCCTAGGAGGACCTGAGCCACATCAGACTAGATGTTTTATAGCACAAGAAATTCCGCCTTCCATCAAATTAGTCAAACCCACTCCAAGACTACTATCCTAAGTGAACACAGAACTACAATATGGAGGTTAACATTATTTTTACAACTTCCATCATCAAATTTATATAGGCTTCTGGGTGACATTTTGCATTAGTCCAGTATGTCAGACTAATATATTTTTAACATATTTACTTAGGCAGATTTCTTGACGCTTTATTATTACAGGGTTAGATGACTGATACTTCGTATTTGGCGGATAAGCAAATCCTTAACAAAAAAAAAGTTGCCGTTTCCTTGACTGAATCCATAAACACTCTTCATAGGATCTGCTCTGCTAGAAGTGCAACCCTCTATTTTCTACCTAGGAAGGATATTTAGAAAATAAGCTCCAGAACTAAGACTGACCTTTATTTCTGATGGGAAGGGTTGTGGCGACATTAGCAGGGGGTTTGTCAGGCTCCTGGGGTGGGACGACCATGGGCAGCGCCTGCACTGGTACACGAGGAGCCTAAAATGTCGGATACTAACAGATTACTTTTCTCATACTCTAACCTAGTTATAATTCAATAGAAGGTAAATGAAACCTGTTAGAAAAGCAGACTTTAAAGGTGACTAATAACATTTAATACGTTTTTAATACGCTGAGTTCAATAGTTAACAATTTGAGATCATCTGACTTGTATATACTTTGTATTTTTAACCTAAAAAATTACTTGTCAAACAATACTCAGCATGGTACAGTGCTATACTATAGTAAAGCAAATACAAGCCACAGTGGGCTACAAACGTAATTCTGAAGAGCCTCATTAAAGCAAACCTTTTTTGCTTGCTCGAGTTCTTTTTTCCCTCATTTTTTTAATAATATTTATAGAGCAATAAAAAGAACAATGTAAGCACTACACAGTGATGCTCAAAGTCTTCATCGTTTTCACGACAGCTCAAAGTAATTGTCAGCGTGTTCACCTACAGTTCAGCAGTTCATGAAGTTACATGACTGACTCTTTTCTCATCTTTAAACCCTTGAGTAAGCTGCAAGAAGAAATGCAAAGAAGCCCCACAAATCCACAGATAACCAGCCCTTAAATCTTACCCTATTTAAATCATGGGATGGTGGGGTCAGCTGAGTAGCATCAGGTGGAGGAGCAGAAAGCAAGTTGTTTGGGTAATCTAGAAGGTAACAAACCACGCTGGTATGACCACCTTTTGCTGCCTCTATTAACATAGTTGATCCATCCTAAGGAGGGAAAGATCACAGTATTAGAAAACAGCATCAAGACATGACAACACTGAAGCATTTTGGAAGACACAACACAGTATCTATTAGGACTGCTTTAACAAATATTCATTCAATCTGCAGTAAGTCCACATCTAGACTTAAGGAGTCTATGAAGTATTGCCAAAAAAAACTAGTACTTTAAAAAAACTTCCTTCCTCTTCCACAATTATGACCTTACAACTGGAATGCAACCTTTACAGTCATGGTAATCAATAGATCTGCACTCCTCCTAACTCCAAATTCTATAAATATTTTCATGAGCATAATGTCAGCTTGTGGAAATAACCAGCTCTTGCATCTTACTTCTATTTAAATCATGACTTGTTGGGTCAGTTGCAGGGAATACGAGAGAAGAAAATTCTCTTGGGTATCGTTAGTTTTAAGATTAATGAAAGACTACCTCAGAGGAAAATAAAAGTGGTCGAGTGACAAACCTTCAGTCTGTGAGTAGGATCAGCACCATGAGCTAGCAGTAACTCCACAACTGCCAAATGACCTCCAGCACAGGCCAGTGACAATACTGTATGATCGTTGTTAGCTGTGGTCCTGTTCACATTTGCTCCTTCAAAAACAGAGAGGGAAAGATGATTTAAAGAGACTTCAACTGGTTCTCCTCTACCAAAATCGAGAGGAAGTTTTTTCTTAAACATGAAAATGTAGTTCCCCATGCCTGCAGTCTTACAACTGATAAATTAAATTGAACAGTCAATTATTACTATCATCAGAAGACCATTTAACATGTCACATGTCACAAAGAAAAGCAACCCTACCTGGACTAGCACTTCAAACTCACTGTTCAAGTGGCTATGTTGTAATTATAGAAAGTCACATAGCAGGTGAACCTCTTGCTTTTAAATCTGCCAGCAATTTTGCCAGGGCTATGCCTTGTTTAAAAAAACACACCAAACCAACAACAAAAAACCCCCCACAAAACAAAACGCAAAAAACTCCAAAACCTCCCCAAAAAACCAAAAAGCAAATGCTAAGATTCAGCGCATGGATCCATGCACCTTAGCACCAGCAAGCAGACGATTAATTGCAGCTCTGTTTCTTTCCTCTACAATCTACACAGGGAAAATTACATCACACCAGAAGCTTTAGGTCAGTCCTGCTCCATACAAGGAAGGTACAAGAAACATCCTTCAGTATCAGCTCAAGAGAGAAAACAGCAATTCTGAGCTCTGTATCAACAGTGATGTAAGGCTGGAGCAGGATAGTTCTGACAACATCAAGCAAGTTACAGTCAAAACTTTGAAACAAACAGGCACTTGAAGTTAAACTTCTGAAAAGACAGTGCTCCAGAGCTGCACCAGGAGCATGGAGACACCCAGTAACCACTACCACTATTGCTGCTTTTACTAGGAATGAGAGACTGGAACATAACTATTTTTAGAAGTAGTTGCAGTTCCCACTAATCTCACTAGAAGCCAGAGGTGATCATTACGTATCTAGTTTGAGAATCAAATGACCTACTTGAGTTATAATATTTGAAACCAATCCAAGGAAGTTACATTAGTACTGACATGTTCTTAACTTCGAGTATTTCTACCAGGAAAACCAAAATCTTTTCACACTCTTACCTTTGCTAATCAAGAACTGAACAGTGCAAACATGACCTGCCCTTGCAGCTTTCATGAGAGGAGTTCTTCCACCTTCTGATTCATGCTCCTAGGGCAGATAAAGAAAGGCTTAAAATTCAAAAGTAGCACATGTGAAAGGATGCAATTCGGCCTTTTGGTTTTTTTGAACGGAAAGACACCAGTCACAGAAGATCCCTTTTAGTGTTTCACAAATGACAGACAAAAATTTTTGTAACATGTGAACTGAGTGTATCTTGCAGACAGATGAAACTATCTACCTACCTTTGTACACACAGGTCTGAGACTCCTGCCAAGAAGGACTCAAGCACGTGGTGGGGATTTCAGTTAAACAAAATGTGTTCTGTCACGCTTAACTTCACTTTTTGATAACATACTGGTGTACAAGCCTACTGAAATGTAAAAACCAATTTACCTCCTTCACCTTAATTCCATTATGGTACACCAAATAGATCACATCTGAACAGAACTATCAACTGTTTGCTGCATAAGGAATAGAACAAATTTACAGGTACAAGTACTAACCTATAATCAGCTCAACAATTAAAAGCTGAATGCCATTTAGGACTGCAAATGGCAGAACCACCAAATCCCCTATTTTTCTGTACAAGCAACCCTGAATGGCTTGGAAATGCTTTAGACATCAATCGCCAAAGTACTGTAACTGACCTAAGCACTTTTAGGTAATTAAACAGCCTAAAATCCGTTAGAAAAAGCATCACCAAGTCTCACTTAGTTAAAAGAAAAAGGTTTGAAGATACTTTGAATACAACTATAACAACTAAACTTGGCAAGTTTTCAGCAATAAACACGGGACCAAGAAAAAAAAAATAAATTGACGTTTATAATTTTATTTCCCAATATAAATTTGTTTAGGAAGGTAATGACTTACCAGATCTGCACCTGCCTGAAGTAAGACATCTGCTACATCAGTATGGCCATTTTCACAGGCATATGTCAGTGCTGTGTCACCTGTTGCTGTTGTTGCATGCACATTAGCCCCTGAAGCAATAGTAACGAGCATGTAAGCTTTATGAAGTTCATTACAGAAAATAAGCAAGTCTCTTCATAATCCTTACCAGATCAGATAGCAAGTTTTTAACTTCCCCCTTCCAATCCAACACCTATGAAATTGACAACTTAACCATGCTCCAGAGGAATAAAAAAAGAACCCCAGCAACTAGAAGTTCAGTTCCAAGCGAGTTTACATCAACTTAATCTTCAAAAGCTCAATTAGGGTCCAACTAGTAAATTACCTAAGGTTCCACAAACCTTTGCAGTCAATTTCAAGCTGCTAATGAAAATGTAATGAATATGGAAACAGTATTTTTCTCTTAACATTATAAAATTACTCCATACCTGCAGCTAACAAATATTTAACCAGCTCCAAATGACCCTCTTGAGCAGCCTCCATCAAAGGTGTGGAACAACCAAGTTCTATGTCAGCTCCTGCTTTAATAAGAAAATCGGCAACCTCCAAAAAACCTCCACAGCAAGCCAGAGTTAATGCTGTTTCTTGTGTCTCCTCTGTTTGAGCATTGATGTTTGCCCCTTAAAATAAAACAACACACCAGTTATTGAAACCAGTAACAACAGACAAAGCCATTTCCGGATGCACAAGGCATCTTCTTATTATGTATCTCATGTCTACCGCTGCAGAAATTTTCTTCTAAAATCATAGTGTATCAAATGAAAAGATTTCAACTTTATTTTAACTACTTTGGAAACCCCTCTGAGGACCTCAAAACACTTCTCTACAGCTTTTCAGCAATAGCACCAGCTCAAGATCGGCCAAGGCCACCGTGCAGAGTGCAAGTTACCCACATTAATCACTCACTATTTGATGTTTATCTGAAAAATGCAAACCTGTTCTGAAAAACAATTCATAATGACCACTTAAAAAGGAAATGGGTAGAGCAAAGGACATTTTGCTAAAAATAAAAAACCACCAACTGCTCAAAAAGGAGGGGGGGAGGAGTTCCAAAGTTGCTGAAGAAGTAAACAAAAATTACAGTAACTTAGCTTCCCCAGTTCCCCCCCACCCCCATGGAGATGCCTACTGAATTACAGTCCACGGAAAACACTGCAATAGTTACCTTGACCAAGTAATAGTGCCACCATCTCTTCATGGCCTTCTCTAGCTGCTTCCATTAGTGGTGTGTATCCTTCATCATTTACCTCTTCCAAGTTAGCTCCACGTTCAATTAACAAAGCTGCCAGTTCAACATGCCCGCCACAGGCTGCCAAAGTCAATGGAGACTCGAAAGAGTCAGCAGGCATATTCACCTGAGCTCCGCTGTCAAGAAGTAATCTTGCCACTTCCACATGGCCATCCTAGGAAATCAAAAAAACAAGATCAAAAGACCACCAAAATAGAAAAATTTATGCTCTCTTCCAAAGCTTTAAGCAGTCACCGCCTCAAATTCCCTCAGAAGACATAGAAAGCCACAGGTGAGTAAGGAAGTCCAAAAATCTAACAAAACTTGCCTCATAGTTTTCCTAAACATTCTTCCTAAGTATCTGGATAAAGGCTAAGGTTCTACTATTAAATAGGCACCTGAAGAAACTTCAAGTTTGTTTTACTGAATACGTTCAAATTAAAACTAAAATGTTGTGAAACACATATCAAATTTTCCTGCCGACAGTGCAAGTAACAAGCTAGTCAACTTCTTCCTATCAGACTCAAGTTCAAGTGTTTGGGATCAGCCTAGTGGGGGACAGGGGACAACAACATAAACAAAACCCGAACAGTTGATAGGGAGCCTGATACTATTTTAGAAGCTTGCCTCCTCCACAAGAACAATACCAAAAATCCTCTAACACCCAGTACTCCTCTTTAACAAAGACTGTAGACACAGAACCATATGTGCCAAATTATTTAAGGAAGACAAATTCTAAGAATTAAGTTGCCACTCAAATGTATTTCTTCTTGCATTCTGCCAACAAATTTACTACTAACACAAGCAGCCTAATAAATAAAGAAGTATTAAGAGACTTTCAATCAAAAAAAAAAATCTTCTCTTGGATGCAAGATGCTCTTCTTCCTAAAGACTACAAAACCTTTACATTGCAATGAGTCACTCGATGCCAACGCTCCCCACTTTGTCAATGAGAGAGAATTTTGTATTAAATTCAGTATGTAGTTGCATTATTTGTTAAACATAGTGTATTTTAATTATAAAAACAACGCACATCAGGAACACACTTCATCCTCACATCCATGCAGACTTTTAGTGTCTCGAAGTATTTACATTCCCAGCTTTTGGGAAGGGAGGTGGAAAAGAGGACAGGATTTAAGTTTAACAATTTTGCTTCCTTCCTTTCTTAAAAAGAAGTCGTGCACGATGACATTGCCTGCCTCTGAGCACGTGATCTTTGTAATGTTTTTAGTATGCCATAAATTCAGGAACTATTTGATGTGGCTTTTCAGCTACAGGCTTACACTGGAGGCCAGGCAGTGACATATCCAACTGCCATTCAATTCTGCTTTTATTTAGACAGAAACAGAGACTGGCTTGGTCACGGTGGTCCAACAACAGCACCAACTCTTCAAGCTGGTTTTTTCCATGAGGAAACTGCCATCATTCAAACTTGGAGTAACCATAATGGGAAAAGGTCTGACACACAAAACGCAGAAGGGCTGCATAGAAAAAACAGCAGCTAACCAGGCACACAAGGCTATCCCAAGGTTGTCATTGAACACGGTAAGTACACCTTCATCTCAGATTAACTAGTAAGATGCAGCAAATTGCAGCCATTGCCATCCTTGCCAAGCTAGAAACCACAACGCCAAAAAGCTCTTTTCCAGACAAAACTGCATCTGACATTTTTACGCTTCATTTTCTTAAGTGTTTTATACCTTCTTCTCATATCCAGGGAGCAAAACGTGACTTCCTCTCAGAAAAATATCTAGGACATTAACTAGGACATACTCACCTTTTACACAAAATGACAATACTATTTTAGGGAAAAACTCCAAGACTCCATAAAGAATCTTTCCTCAGGGAAATGCAGAGATGGCGCCTGAACCATCAGGCTCTGGCAAGACAGCTCACTAATCATCCCCGATTCACAACAGGTACGGCAAACAGCACATAAAGGTATGCTTCAAAGCTTCTTACATGGGTCCAGCAGCCTTGAGAATAACTGCTGGTGTTTAACCACACACGGAAATTTTATCCATGCTTTAACAAACCTTGCAATGGGGTGGTGCTGTTCAGCTCTTCTGCAAGAGCCAGGAAAAGCCTCAGAACTGCTAGCAGATCGCAAAAAGTCATCTGAGCAATCCGCACAAGCACACCGGCTGTATTTTAAAGATCAACCACTCCGGGCAATCCGTACTCAGCCCTCACTGTGGAAGATTACACTACTTCAGTAAGAGGAAGCGGAAACTAGACAAACCTGCTTTTTGCTCCCACAAGGCAGGTCACATTGCTCAACAACTCATTTGCATTAAACCAATGTTAACTACTGTCTATAAAAGCAGTTCTCGGTCAGAAGTCTTGAGAAATATAATCGTTTCTGTTAATGATTCCCCCATCTGAAGCCATTAGCTTCCTTGAATAGACATAACTGGCCGATTTTAGAACCATTACAGTTATTTCAGGGAAAGGAAGACTAAATAAGGATTTGCAGCACTGCTCTATGGCCACAGATTCACAACGTGACACTACACAAGCCTAATGACGTGAAAAATCCAACCCATGAGAAATCTATTTAGAGAGGAATGTAAAAAGGAAAGCTAAGACGAGTTTTTAGTTTCACATTTAAGTTCCATATTCAGATGAAGGATTTGGCAGAAGGCATAAACTACTGACCTACTGAAGTATGCTGTAGCTACGCATCCTTAACAGTAGAGGAAACTTCTGCAGTAAGCATTGCATGACAGCCTACTGCAATTCAGGGTCACAAAGAAAACTGAGGAGGCCTAAAAACAGAGCCTAATTCTGCTCCATTTTGTTTCATTTTCATTTCTCCAGCAGGAAGAGTTTCAAAACATTCTCAAGTTCTAGAAACACAAACTGACACCTGCTGGACTTTCCATCCTGCTAGCTTACCCTGCCAACCCTTGGTATTGTGGAGGGTTAATAACCTCATGGCAGCGTATTCACTTCTCAGAGGAGGTATCAAAGTCTAAACAATTCCAGGAGGAGAAATAAAGGGAATAAATGGGCACATTTACTACATCAAAAAGAAATCTCCAAAGAAAAAGGCCAAAGCAACTGAATCCTATTACCTCAGGTAATATGTAGGAAATAGATTTCAAATAGGATATGTGCCTTAAAGAAGATGCAGATACATGACTTACATAGCTACACAAAAACTACCTAAAGACATCGATTTATCAAGATTTCTTCACCACAAAAGCCTAGAAGAATCTTAAGTCCAGCATCAATTATACCATTCCAGCATTAAAATCTACCCACACATTACCATTTCAAGGGAAAGCTTCACATGTATTTGTGTTCTGCAGCAAAAAACTACTATCCAAACATCAGAGTTGTTCTCAGAACCTTACTAAATTTTATACAAAAGTAATTTATTCTACACTGTCATTTTACTATTGCCTCACATAGGCAAAGCAGCAACACGAAAGTACTCTTATTAGTAAGAAGTTAATGATATCCCCTCCCATTTCCTATTTGCTTCCCAAACAGCTTCTGATCCTGTTTTCAAGGAGCACGTGGCTATGTCAACCATACCAAAACAAGCTGCACATGCATACCTAAACATAACTACCTACGCTGAAAGAGAACTTAGCTTACAAACTCCTTAAACATGACATAGGTACGTTAAATGCCTCCAATAACCAGGTTATGACTATATTCACTGCTTAGGGTTAGCATATTAGAATGGTCAAAAGCATTTCAACAACCACTGAGAATCTTCCACTTTAAGTTACTTAATTTGGAGATTCCTGTATAAAGGATTTTCCCATTGTAAACTGAAAGTTGCTCACACAGAAGCCCACAAAACTACAAAAAGCAAAAAAAAATTCTGTTGAAACAAATTACTATTATTTACTTTTGGCTACCTCTTGAAGTCATTAATTTCTCTGAACTGAGGTCACAAAAACATTTCACAAACCAGACCTCCATGATTATCAGAAGGACAAAAAGCAGAGAGCAAGTGACATGTAACAGCACAAGGAGAGATGTTGCCTACAGAAGCTGCTTTGGGACAATGAGCACAGCCTTACTCACTGACTTCTGCCACTTCAGAAAAAACAAAACAAATCAAGTGCAGCTGGACATACAGAAACCTACTTATTCAAAGGATGGGTTAATAGAGCTTTCCCACTAACACTCATGTGATACAAGTTTTAGCAGATGTCTCTTAAGACTTCAACTACTTCGTCAGCCACAAGAAGCACGAGCTCAATTTTGCTGCTTTAGGAAGCACTATTTTTCAACCAGGTATTTCCCCCTGCCCCCTAACCTCTTCTGCAAAAGGTTCATCAAGTACACAGGAGAACCGAAACATCACATAGTTAGGTTCTGTACCAAAAGGAGACCAAAAGGAATCACTTTGTTCATCTTCAGGAAGTGGAGAGAGAGAGTACACATGCCTCACTGCTCAAGTCATCAATCTCTTACCATGCAAGCCTCCATGAGAGCAGTATGCATTTCATCTGTCTTGTGTTCCTGGTCTGCACCAGCTTCCAGCAAAAATCTCACCATTTCTAGATGGCCTGTATGGAGAAAATATTTAACAAATAAAAACATGTTCATATCTATGCATTCAATGCACACAGAAGCTTAACAGCATAGCTACTATAAATACAATCCAATTCACTTGGTTTCTAAAATCAAGTCTACACTACACACTTTCCTTGAGGTGATACTAGAGCTGAGTAGGTTTCTAAAATCAAGTCTGCACTACACACATTCTCTGAGGTGATACTAGAGCTAAGTAATGCACATTCCAGAAGCTTTACCAGGGTGATTTATTTTGTGTAAAAATATTTTGATTTTTTTTCATCTATAGAATGTTGGGGGTTTTCTGGAGGTTGGGGTTTCCCCTCTACTTGCTTGACATGAAGGATTTAGGGTTACTGTTTTCCTAAGTGGCATTGTAACCAGTCCCTGAGCTCACACCAACTGTCAGACCATAAAACATAAGTAGCAGAGGGGCCTTCACACTTCCAAGCATACTCTCAGGAATTCAACCATCTATAGAAATCCTCCAAAGATAAGGACACCTAACAGCTTTCTGAAAGTATTTTCTCTCAACCATTGCATTAATTCGTGGCTATAGTTCACCAAGTCCTCTATGTGTGCCAAGTCCAGTCAACTTCGCTGCACAGTCATGACCAACACAATATGCAAGCATATAAAACCCAGGCAAAGAAAAAACCCCTGCCATTTCATAACTCAATACGACCATGGGTAAACCTGAAAACTAGAGCTACACCTAGCAACACCATGAATAGCACAGGTACTGTCCAGCATGAGGCTACATTGCCTTTTCACCCTTCCCTCTTTATTTGGGAGAAGTTAGCAACCTTCTTGGCCCCAAGTATCACGTCATTCTACCACAGGAAGCAAGCAACATGAGAAAATTAAGAGCTTATTTTTATGCCCTAAACATGAAATTTGGAGCAACACAGAAACGCACAGCAGATAAGCAAATCATATATGCATAAGATGAAAGACATAAAAGCCTGAATATCTTCACTTCTGTCCCACAATTCACAGTGAACAACTGACTAACCACAGACTTCTAATTTTTCATCTCTGCTTTCCAACCTTACTTCAGGATTCAGAGCCCAAGCACTTTTTCTCACGGAGGGAATGTGTTGGGGTCCCACTCCGTCTTTCAAACAGAGCTTTTGCTCTGACAGCCACCACAAGAAAATTACCATGGCCGATGAGGGCGTTCAGCAACAGTGAAACAAAAATTTATCAAAGCAGATAAAAGAAACATAAATGAAAGACTAAGACCATCTTCTACTGAGGTGCCACAGAAGTACCTCTGCTACTGACATCAATTACTCTATGATGCCAAGAGCCACTCTAATAAAACATGTCCTAAGTGACTATAACAGCAACTGCTCAGCTGTGTGAACACATTCGGTCTCTTCATTAAACATCTTCATCCCTTGCTTGGGTGATATAAGATAGCTGCCTAACAGTCTAAGGGAGGCCAGAAAGGCCTGTTGTCTAAGCACTGACACCTAAAAGGCAAGGTCCTACATTTTGTGTGTTTTCCAAGTGCTAATTTCTGTATCTAAGCAGACGTATGTTGTATAATATAGCTACAATACAGAAAGCTTACCATACTTACTCTATGGTAAGGCGTATTAGTTCCTCACCTCCACACTCATTTAACAGAGAATCTTTTAAAGCATTTTAACAACTCAGACAAACTTACTACTTACAAACTACTTACACTCTCCACACTGATCATCATTCTACATATGGCACGTACATGCCGTATGGTACCATAGCCAGGCTAAAAGCATCAGAAATTGTCTATTCATAGCCTTTAAATTGATTTTGTCCTGGATAGCAAGGTTGAATAAATACAGGTTTGAAAAGACTTTTCACACCTCTCAAACTTCTCCACACTTGTTCTGCCTTTGTAACAAGTGTGGTATTTGGTACTATACCTTTGTAGCAAGCCAGCGTAAGTGCGCTCTCCTTGAATTCGTTGGAATGCGTATTTATGCCTGCTCCATTTTCTAACAGCACTCTGGCCACTTCTACATGGCCAGCACTTCCCGCTTCCATCAGAGGAGTGTGACCGTTCTCATTGTGGTCCTCGATACTAGCACCCGATTCCAGCAGGACTTTCACAACATCTACATAGCCTCCAGCACAGGCATACGTAAGGGCTGTATTGCCTAAAGCCAGAAGAGAAAAAGGTTTGAAAACAGAAGTTGATAGCATTTCTACACTGGGAAGTTCAACCTACTCTCCATTTCATCTCTTTTACCTGGCTATCTTACAGAACAGGGCTTTTTTCAGGCTACAGACCAAGAACTATGGGGAGGGGAAAATAAGTAACTGCACTCAGTAGCTCAGTGCTGACAGACTGAAGATTTTCATGTGCCTGGTGACTGTACTGATGCACTTCTCTTCCCATTTCTATCCCAGCTTCTGTCACAAAACCCATCCCTTTTCCTGTTAATCAGCAGGGACATACTATGCTGTAAAAAGGAAAGCTCAAAACAAGGAGCAGAATAAACTGCTGCTTCTAAATCAAGTCTTACGCATCTCTAAAGGGCTAGTTCAAAAACGCCCATAATTGTAACAAGGAGATGAAAGCAACCTCCATGGAAAAACTACGAAAATGTATCTGAACAGAACAGTCCAAGAATCTGCCTTTATGAAATACACCTTGAAAAAAGTTAAAGGTCAAAGCAGTACTGCCACTCAGAACTACTTCACTAAAAACAAACCAACCAACCCACCCCAGTAAGGTGTCTTCTGGTACCCTGACTTTCCTCATCGTTCAGGGTCAGTGCTCCATTTGCCAATGACTGTTGATTACACACAATCTCTCCACTTCAAGGCTGCACAAACTAAGAAAATTCCCCAATTTGGCCACTTCAACACAAATGCCTACTAAAATGCCATGGGAAGGGGAGGACTTCCTCTTATAGTTACTATTTTCCCTTGGTTTCCTAGACCTGACAAAATAATTTTCCATGTACACAAAAACTTCCCAAACTGCGCTTAAAATACTATGTGACGACAAATCCTACGTACACAAATACCTTTCAGTTACTGATCGACCTTATCCACCTTTGTATGTTCGCAACCAACTGATATTTTATAGCTTCATTTTTTTAAAAAAAAAAAAAAAAAGCAGAAGCTAAAGAATAAAAAACAAAAGGAAGCATTCTGCATTGCTTGGCTGAGAACCATTCCTCCCAAATTTCCACACAAAGTTTCTGCGTGCTGCAAATCTCAGCTCTTCAGTTCTTTTCAACAAGTTCTGACACACTTATTTACCTGTTGATGACTGTGCATTCACATCAGCACCATGAGCTAGCAGCAACTTGACAATTTTGACATGTCCGCCATTAGCAGCGGCCATTAAAGGTGTTATGTCCCCTTTAATACCACGGTCCTCTACATTAGCATGCATTGCCAGAAGAACCTGCAAACAGAAGGGTGGGAGATCAACAACACTGGCAAGCAACACACCAGCACCTCAGGATGGTCAAAACACTACACAAAGCCCCACCTTCTCCAACACAGTTTGGGGTTAGAAACACTTAAGAGAGTGAGCACAGCGAACACATTAGCAACATTCAGTTTCCATGTAAGTCTTCGTTTGTCAGTTAAATGACATTTTCCACTGCCTTAACACCGCCTTCCAGGTGCATAAGACTAGAATACATTAATTCAACACTTACTTTTGTACAACACACAAATACTAAAAACAGCTAGGAAACCAACCTGCGCAAGCTCATAATATCCTGCTGAGCAGGCTAAACAAAGGAGGCTTTCCCCTTCTTCTGTGTGCTCGTTCACACTTCGTCCTTCAATTAGCAACTTCCGCACAGCATTTACATCTCCTTCTGAACAAGCCTCTGCCAAGCTGCGGCTAATAAGATAGAAAGCATTTAAAAGTGAAAATGGACTATGCTTGAAATGCTTGCTCTATGCGCAGAGTAAAAATCCAACACGCCAAGACGATGCAGTCAACAAAAAACGAAACACAATCTAAAAAAGTGCTAACTGCTAATTAATATGTTTTCCATATAACTTTTCTGAAAATTGAGTCATGTGCATACTCAACCACTCCTGTTACTAATTTTTAACAGAAGTTTACAAGGGAAACATCTACAGGATGACCGTTAATGTTACCAAATTCCGCATTATGTACAACTGAAGCAGAAAATGTGTTGAGAGAAGCCACAACTGTGGACCTGCTTCAGTGTCTCAGCAGTATAGATGCAGCATGATGTTGTCTCCTAGAGAAGTACAAAACCTTTTTTGGTAATCATTTAAGAATCTCAGAAATAAGTGATAACTTTCCCTTTTGAAAGGCTAATCACATAGCACTGCAAACAAATCGCTGTTGGTTTATATTACTAATTACAACATAATACACAGGCCCAGTCTATTCCTGCTTTGTGGTTCCAGTTTGAAAACACAGGTTTTGTCCCACTCATTTTCTGAAGTAAGGTTCAAGGTCAAAGAGAATTGACTAAATCATGGTAAGTACACCGCCATGAGTATTCCTTTCCAAATCAGCAACTACTTAGAGTTGTATTCATACTATCTTTTACCCCAGGACCAGAGGACACGGAAATAGCCTGTCCAGCGTAACAAAACTTTAACTTTTGTTCAGCACTAACTGTTAAACTGAAGCAAATCACCTGGGTCACTCTTCTCCTATAACAAAACTAACCACCTCCCCTCTGTCCTGTGCTGAAAACCCCAGGATTTTGTAACGCAAACTACTGTTTCAGTTGTGACCCTAACTCAACGCAGCAGAAAAGTGTAAAATTCTCCTGGTTTGGTAAGTCCTAAGTCTGAGTGCTTGTCATTCTCCTGTCACTCCATGAGTTCTTCACTCTTATCATTCCAATCCTGTTTCAGCCAAAAAAGGGTCTACTGGAAGCATATTTTCAATCCTGCCAATTCTGTCTCCTATCTACATTGCATTCATTCTAAAACAGTTATTCCTTTGTGGGAATAAAAATTCAAATCTTGACATATTTCTCTATTCTGCTCCAAATAATTGGATTAATAATAATAAATCCAAGATTACTGCTGTCACCACACCCACTGCCCTTTCATCTCTCCTCCATTTAGGAAGTCCCACCAACACAGAACTAACTCAAAAAGGAACAGAAAAGGAAGGTAGTTGACAGAAAACTTTTGCAACCCATATAACTCAACACAAATATGAGCAATTCTTAAAATACACAAGATGTAAAAGTGGGTATTTGTGTAGCAAGGACTAACTGAAACCTGCATGTCTGTCCTAGTTTGGCTAAAACAGGACCGTTCCTCCTTTCCACAAAGTTTTTCCTTCAGTTAAGTTTCTTCTAAATAACTGCACTTTCTGAAGTCGACTACAGGTTTTTCAGACAGTATCTGCTTTCAGACTTGATAACACTTGATGTTTATAGTTGTTACTAAAGTAACAGTGGGATCGGTATGCAGAAAGGCCCGTGTTTATACTTATTCCTGTGGGAACCAAGGTCACTGTTCGCTCTCTTGTGTTCCACAAGTGAAAAGAGGTAAAAGGGTCAGCACCTGCGAGAAAGCATGGATGGGAGAGGTGACCAAAAGCTGACCAAGGAGGTATTCCATCCCATCCACACCATCCTCAGTGTAGAGCTACGGGATCACGGGGGTCAGCCCTTCTTTCATGGCCAGCATCTCTGTGGGACCCGGCTCATTCTCCTGCCTTCGAACCCGATCTGTGAACTCCCGAATCTGGTTCCCATCTGCTGCGGATCCGGGTCGAGACATCGGGGTGCCCGCCGTGCCACAGCAGTGGTGCGAGCCACCGCGGCCTGCAATTCCCTGGTCTTCACTGGGAAGTTCAATATCGGCCTTCTGTATTTTTATTCCTATTAGCAGCATTAATATTAGTATACTCTTTTTCATCATTTTATTAAAATAATTAACTTTCTAATCCATAACTCTCTCTCCCTTTTCCCCTTTCCTTCCCCTTCTGGGAAGGAAGGGGTTAACAGACAGCATCTGCCATCTGCTCTGCTTTAAGCGCAGGACCAGCTTTAAACAGTGATAATATCGTACCCAGGACTCCTATTTAATTTGTGCCACCAGACAAAATCTTAATATATGGATAATTATTTCTCAAGTATGACTATTCACTGCATCTCCCCCATTTATTTTTATTTCCTACATCCTCTATCCCGGTAACAACTTTGGCAACAGCCACTGTTCACAAGAAAAAGAGGTAGCTGTGGGCAGGCAGGGACACACACAGAATAGAAGCAGATATAACCCCAAACTACTCTGCTCTTCTTCATATGTCCTGATCAACACACCAAGGAATGTTTCTTTGGAATTACTCAGTATACAAGGAACAAATTGCCCAACTAGCACAGCAGCACTTCGTTGTTCCTACTAACACTCTGTTTCTGTTGTATTGAAGTTTAATGAGACAGCCTAGAAGGGTACCCTTCTTTCTCTTCCCCTCATAAACATCCCAGTGAGACAAAAACCCCACAAATAAAGCCAGAAAGTCCACGTCAAAGCTGCGGCTCTGGCCGAGGCTCTGTCCAAGGTCCTACCCAACGCAAGAAAGCCGCTGACCGCCATGAAGCGCCAGTCCTTCAAGACTGTTTTCCTTCCTCAATTAAAAAGGCATTCTGAAATTCTAAGACAACAGATTGATGTTTTTTTGGTCCCAGAGCTAGTTTCATACTATAACTGAAAACCATTTCAGGATTTGCTATTTTTTGGTACAGTTCTAAGGCCTGTACTATTTAAGAGCTTAGAAATCTTGTTTCTATAGTTGATCAAGTTAAATACTTGGAGTGCGATTTCTGAATTCTAAGCGGTACTAATTGTTTCACTCCCCACTGCAAGACCTGACAGTCCAGGAATATTTAAAAGGAGAACCGCAGGCGACAACTTGGCACCAATTGCACTTGAGTAAGAGTTTCGTAGTCCTGTAAGTGATACAACAAGAAAAACTGCTTCTCAAAGTAGCAAATGATTGGAAAAAAATAAAGGCAGCATAAAAGTTGGCTTACTTGTCCGTCTGCCCTGCATTTGCTGTGCTTTCTGCTCTCATTCGGGTAAGCGCAGCGGCAGCTTCATCCAACGCGCAACTGACCGAAGAAGTCAGCCTGCGAAGCACCTCAGGATCTGCAAATGCTTTACCATCAGCTGTAGACAGCTTACCTATTCCTTTCATTCCAATTTACAACAAATTGGTACGCATGCCAGAAAAGGAGAAAACAGAGAAGGTGAAATTGAGCCTATGAGATCTGTTGGCAGAAACATTCCAAGCATCACAAACTACACCTTCCAAAATGAAGGGATTAACTGTTTACAACACTAATTTAAAAGTTGCACTCAGATGTGATGTGTGTGAATTAAACCCTCCAATCCACAGAAGGCATTATTTCTCAACTATTGACAACTACTTGGTATAAGCAACTAGTAAAGCTTTTTATATAATAATTGTTACAAAACAAAGCCTCACTGAGCAATTTAGTTTTCGATAAGGCTGCAAGACAAGGTCAGGTGTCAATTTTTTACTCAGGCTTTTAGAAATCGAGCACTGGAGGAATTTGATTAGAAGAACAGCCTCCACATGAAATTCTGATTTTCCAAATTTTTAAATGCTTTAATGAACTTCTTTCTCTTCAATGACTTGCATAACCTTGCCAAGTTCACACTGCCTTACATTCTGCATTTGTATCATGCTCCTATGGATTAGACAAATGCAAGCCGTTCCAGTATGGTCTCATGTGTAAGGGCTTCAGGGTTAAACCTGTATGGGACACGAGTACTTACCTGCAGCTTCAAGTAACGCTTCTAATCTTGCCTGGGTTTCTGGATCTACTGTTCTCAGGTCAGCACCATCGGCAGTACTTGACAAAAGCAATTTAGAAGCTGTTTCCAACATTGGGTTTTCGAGATCATCCTGATCTAAGATAAAGGATTCCACCTGAAAAATAACAGATCTGGTTTAAGAATGATAGAACTGACCAAAACACACTTAACACACAAAACTGCACAGTTGCGGTTATTGCTTAAGCGTTTGCTTTTTAAGTATTCTGTTAGCCAAACTATCCTCAGTTGACTCAAAAGGGTGTTACTTCATCAATGGAAGCAATGAGATTTTCCAAAATCACGTACAAAGAATGTACCCTTTATCACCTTATCCGTTTACTCGGTGACTAGAAGCCACATGCTATACTAGGCAAGTTTAAGATTAACTTCACGTCTCCACACTGCACTCTACAGTTTTGAAGTCTAACTTAACACAGGGAAGGAAAAGTGAAAGAACAGGTATCACCCCAGAAGGCCTAAAAAGGTAGCAGCTGCCATGAGCTTCTATGCAAGCTGTTGGTTTGTTTCTTTTTTTTTCCTCCCCAAAGCAGGAAAGACACATGTAACAAAGACAGGATTATTCTATTTCACTCAGCCCAGTCATGGGATCATGTCCCATTGAACCACTGACTAGATTGTAAAGACCAATTTTAAACACCCTCTAAAAAGCCCAGCAGCCTCAAAAATCCACACCTTCAAAAATCAAAGAAATCAAAACATAAAAAACAATCCCAATCCAAAAATCAAAATCAATCTAAAAGCAAGTCTGCCAGACAAACAAACCACAAACCACATGTGCCAGCCACCCCTACAACATTATGAAAAGCTCTAATCACTTTTGGATAAAAGCAGCTACTGTATGTAGTTCAGCAGTAACCTATTTCCACATGGTACAGAGTTCACCAAGACAGAAATGCATTTTATTTTATTCTTAAGGTTCATATGTGTCTCCAAAGTTTAAAAGCAGTCTCATGAGCATCACAAGTTCAGATTCCTCCTGATAAATGCCCTAAGAATCACAGTGGGCAGATAAACCAGAAGAGCAACCAATTCATCCCAGAACTCCTGAAAGGTTTCCCTCCATCCTCCCATCTATTCTCTTGTCACAAGTGAAGAGCTCACACAACAGCTCTTCCTTCTGCAGTCTGCCTCCAGCTCAAAACTTATTAGGATGTAGTACTAGCATGTAGTTTGAACCTAAACACCTTGTTTGTCTAGGAAGGCAGGCTGAGAACTACGTTCAAAATGACGTCCATTTACCACTTCAACAATACCATTGAGAAACAAAATCTCCTGTCAGTCACCTTTTGATAACACACAAGTATACATCTCAAGGGCATTTTTGAGGCCTCCTTCAGCTCCTTTGAAGCCTCTTTGCCCTCCTTCTTCAAACCGGGGAACACAGCAAGCTGAAGGGGATGAGTTCCAACTTACGATGAAAGCGGCTGTGATGCCAACAACGGCCGACAACAGGACAGCCCTGCAGTATGGCATGCTGCTCCTGAGCACTGCTCTTTCCAACTGATGCTCACACATGCTGCAGCTTTCCAGTTTGGCAAACTCGCAAAGGCAACTCCTAGTTTCCTCCCCAGTTCTAAGGAACAGTCCACTCCTGCCTCAGCAGGCTCCTTTGTCGGTTGCTGCTAGCATCTACAACGCCGTTCTTAGGCCAGCTTCAGTTCATCTGAGGACTTGCCACTTATCTTCTTCCAGAGGACTAAGCCTGCTGCAGCAAGCAGCAGGAGAAAGGAACCACTCCGCTGCTCAGGAGCCAAGCGACAGATTTCACCACTGGAAAGGCAAACTACTGCGCAGTCGGAAGGATTCTTGGCTCACCCAACTCATACAGAATCCCCAACTAACTGAAAAAAATCTCATCTGAGTGTGATATTTAACAGCTGGCCACGGTTCTTCCTAGCACTATGAAATATTTGCTAAGAAAAAAGTCAAAATAGGAAATCGTCTCTCCCCCACTCACATCCTCTCCTCTCAAATTAGGTCTTTTATGTAGTTTAAGTTTCAAATGGAAAAATCTTTCTGTTTTCCTTCCAGCTGAGAATATGAGCGTGGTATGATTAAAAAACCAACTATAACAATTGGGAGAAAAAGCAATTCACCCACAAACAACACAGCACCAAGACAACCACAAGTTACCACGAGAAAACTTCTCTTGCAATACAGTTTTGAAAATGTTTATATTATGTGCTGTCATTTAAATCACTTCAGAATAACATCTCAAAAAATTAATTTACTAAATAACAAATTTAGATTAACTAATGATGTTAAATGTAGCTGGTTTTCCTTTTCTAAGGTAGAAGAGATACATCTTCAACCTGCGGCTTGTAGAACTTTTCATCAAGCCTCCAGTTATGCTCTTCCATACTCTCACAATTGCCTTTTAGCTTAAGAGTTTCATTAGATCTACAGTCTCGTCTTTTCAGCCGGTTCAACACGACACAGAACACCATACAGGGTGACAGAGACAAAAGACACAGCATCTAACAGTGGTGAATATAACTGTATGCTGGTAGAAGAGAAAATTCCATTTTCGTTTCTCAGAAAATACTGCCTTCTCTACAGAAGCTACAAACTGAATACAAAGCATTTCCATTTACCAGGCCAAGTAAACAGATATTTCCTTTAATGGTCTTCAGATGTATTTCATTTCCCCTAACTAAAAAAACGTGTAGAATAGTATACAAATGCTCCACCTTACATATCAGAATATTTCATCTGGGTTCTCAGTCAGTATTTCTCTGATCAAACAATACTCTGACATAATCCAATTGTTCAGACGGTCCCCAACAGAAGTCCTTTTACAAGATTTCTCCTCCTCTCTCATCCTGCAATAAAAACCCCATGTTCTGTACTTGCCCAAGTTTACTTTGCCCCTAATAACTTCTAGTTTATTCGATGCTTCTACAATCAAAAAATATGCTGGGAGAACAAAATTACCAGTTTCTGACTACTCTCAAACAGAACAGCCTACAGTTTTGATGCACTGAATACAACTGTAAGAAATATAAAAATGGCTTAGAAAAGCATGGTGTTAACAGGTATATAAATCCAAACCTCACGGATATTTCATGCTGCAAGTACCAAGCATATGTTCTGAACGCTATTTTTCTAGGAAAACAGTAATTCTCAATTTTCCAAGTATTGTAATACTAGACTAAACTTAAATGTTCAACATTATGTGCTTTTATCACCTCTTATTAGAAAGACAAGTTGTTCTCTACTTAGCAAAGCTTTGCAACAACATCAAATTGGGTTCTGCACACTCGCCCTCTCCCTCAGTGCCCTCTTTTGTCCTTCTCCCCATGCATGCTTCCAGGCGGCACGCCGCTGCCTGCACACCCTCCCACAGACCTGCACAGTTTGTCTTCTCCGTTTGCACAAGTACAGACTCAAAACCCCACGAGTTCTTTCCTCCTCCAACCTTGGGGTGATCCATTTGCTCCTTTTGTTTTCCCCATCAAGTAGGAAACAATATCAAGGGATTTCCTCTTCACCAGACCATAATCAAGAAGCATAACTTTTTACAAAAACTATTCTATGGGCGGTGCTGTATCTTTTCTTTCCTCAAGAACAGTACTTCTGCATTTTTAGTACTGTTTTGCCATCTGGTACACGGATATACACGTATCTCAACCAGGTAAAAGCTGATCTATGAGGACTCACGTCTATACACCCTGAAGACAGCCCTGCAAGAAGTCAGTGATTTTATGGTTTGACTATCAAATACCAGATAGTGAACATACATTTTAATAAGTGTCAGGTTAGAGCAGAGGAAAAAAAAACAAACCAACAACTGAGTTACTTTGCTGTAACTGGCATGGCTCTTGCCACTATGTGATGCTAGATCAACTAGAGACATAATTCAGTTCTTGACACTAACTCAAACTTCATCAATCTCTCACCTTCAAGCCATACGCATATAAAACTGCCATCAGCGTCGATCCCACTGTGGACACATTGATGTAAACATCCCCCCGTATCCCCATACGAGTGTCTTCTAAGTCCACACATATGCCTCCACACGGTCTCACACAGATGTAAAATAAAGTCAAACAATAAACTTCCTTCCATAGTTCCCCTCACAAAACCAAAAAATATCCATGCATTAAGGACTTGAAGAGAAGCAGTCAGTCACCTAGTGATTTCAATTTTACTGCTTCTAAGGCTAAACATAGGTTAGCATCTTCCTAATTTTATGTCAAGGCAGGGAGGGAGGGAAGTGGAAAGACACTTTCCACCTACAACCAACTGTCTCTTCACATCTTCTACACTTACAAGATAGAAATCCAGTACTCCACACCAAACAACTCCTCTAGAACCACATCAACTAAGGTACCAAGCTAGTCAAGTCTCTTTACTACCAAAATTGGTATACAATACCTAAATTAACATTACGAGCCTAAAACGACAGCAATTCTAATCCTACCCTCAGCAGAAGTACCTGCCACATATTGGCAATTTTGTATGAAGACTCTTCATATGCACCAAAACGTAAAAACCAGTGTTACGCACCTGACCACTACACGATTCAACTCTAATGATACCGCACATCTTCACTGGTACGAAGTTCTAATCTTGTTTGATGCTGCACAGTGAAAGAACCCAAAGCAAAGCTAAGCCTTTTTGTTATGCTAGTGACGTCCCTACCTTTAAAAAGTCACTTGGTTTAGTGTCTGAACTCCCTCTTTTCATGCATATCTAACACTTTAATATTTATACCTTACATCAATATAGTTGCCCACAAAGCATTACCAGAGAGCTTTATGATCAGCTAAACTTCATCAGTACTAGAGAACAATAAAAGCAACTATTTACAATTCCATTTGTGAACAATGGCAGAAAACAGTTTCCAGCACCCAGCACCTACCGAAGCCCTTGCTGCAGAACGACAAGAGCCCATTATTTATCCATCTAATCAGCACGTAGCTGCCATGAATAGCTCTGGTCATTAGTTTACAGAGCATCTCTAGCATCTGTTTGTCACTGTTTTACAGTTTTTCCTCAATCACAGCTGTGCCATAAGGACAACCCAGAGGCATTAAGAAAAGGCTGTAAAAAGTCATTTTCTCCTCCTTAGCTCAGGTTCCCTACCTGATTTCAAGAGCCCCTTCGCTGATTCCATTCCTTAGCTTTTCTCTTCAAGGCCATCCTGCATGTACACAGTATTTATGTGCTACCGCTTTCCAGCCTTTAGTCAGAAATTAACACAGAGTAGACAGTCAAGACCCTACATTCCATACAAGTTATAAAAATTAACATCATCTTACTGTAACACGTGCCACCTCAGAGTGGATGCACAGAGATGGGCGCAGCAAACAGTTGCTTAATGGTACAGTCAGGCACACACTGTCATCAACCCAGCCCAAACACTTGCTCCTAAGAACGTGAATGGTCCCCTTGGCCAAACAGCCAGCAACATCTTCCTGGAAGCAACTCAAGTTCCTAGCTGTGTTTTAGCCATTGTTTATAACAAGAAAACAGACAATATGATATTTTCCTATCTTGAAGTCTTACATGAAGACATGCTCAAAAAAAGTAGTAAACAGTTCTTTAAAAAGTAGCAGTGAAATCCAGTTGAAGTGTCTAGCAGATAGGTTGCAAACCACAGATCCCAAAGGCTGTGAAACAGCAAGTTCTACTCATTAACATAATAGGATGAAACGTGTTTTAAGCTTCAGTGTTTTTAAGCTCCATAAACAGCAGCATCTGAAACCTGATTTGGTTGATTTGCACTAGCCCAGACAAGTATTTTAAAAGGCTCACAAAACACTTTCATGAAAAAATACTTCATCTGCCAGATTTTTTCCTTATTCTTGTGGCTGGCCCCTATTTTCTAGGCTTACAATCCAATAGCAATTTGTTTCTCAGCTTTTAGCAGATGACTTCCATGACTTTTGCCTCATATTAGGCACCAATTAGAATTTTAGAATTTGTTGAATGTTGACCTCGGCACTTGGGCTAATGGTGTTTGATATCCAGAGGTGCCAAACGGATCCTATGAAAACCCAGACTAAGTACAAAGCCTTTCCGAAGAACCTCGCATACAAGGAACAGCTAGCAGCTATTGCCACGTAGCAAACTTCTCCTCAAACAGATCTTAACTGACAGTCCTTTTTGCATCATTTCTTAGTGAGGGACAGAAGGACTTACCGCCAATTTGCAAGCGCTGTAACAGTTGATTTTTCCCAGCTCCAGATTTTTTGGAGAGCAACAAAAGGTTTTTAAAGATAATTTGAAATTTAACAAAGATTTTCAAGTCTGTCAGGTATTACAAAGCCAGACTGAAAGACAACCATTACCAGGTCAGTTGTTAAATTTTAGGCCCACTACACTGACAAGGTACTAGCCTGAAGAGCAGATTCTTCCCTCTCTCAGCTAAAAATGACTCTCACACAGTGAGCAGTTTTAATCCTGATTTGTGTGAGGAACTCCTGATGTAAAGGGCAGAGCCTGACCCACAGTTACACTACCTTCCCCTTGTACTCTAGCAACTCTTAGCCAAGATAATCTCAGCTTTCGCTCCAGAACAGTTTTAGCTCTCACACCTCCAATGGCAGAGAGCTAATTATTTCTGTCCCTGTCCTTCATCTCACTAAGACAACAGCTTGTTTTTATGGTCAATGTCATTTACTTATTTAGAGCGGGACCTACAGAACCTCATAAACCTCACAAACTGAATGTGCAGGACTGGACAGGCAGGAAGGGGCAGGAGGCTAGCACACGGAAAAACCTTTTCTTGAAAAACAGAGACAAGCCTATACACTACCCCAGATCACGATCCCCGGATCAGGACCGCCTGGCAGGATTTTCTTCTGCCTGTTCTGGTATGAAAAATGGACCCCAAGTATATTTTTTGGCTGCTGATCAGTTCCACTGAGCATCTGCTGATCACTTCCTACAACTTTGGGGATTACTGTGAAATTGTTCCAAGTTACTGCAAGACACCGCACTAAAAACAAAAACAAAACAAAAAAAAACCCACACCAAAAAAAAGAAACAATCTCCATCTTTCGTATAACTTTCATGAACATTTCTTTAAAATAAAATATTTTCCACTGTTCACAAATATACCCTACGAGTCTGTTTTACACACAAATAGCAGCTTTTATACTATAACCTTGCAACCAGAACACACAAGAGGAAATAAAACAACATTCCCAGTGCAAGAAGAAAGTCAAACTCTGACTAATAACTAGTTAAGTTTTCTTTGCACAACACTGCTAGGTATTTCTAATGTCTTGTTTCTAAACATTCAACATGCATCAAGGGATATGTGAGGTAGGAGTGAATCAAAACAAAGCGATGATATATTTGGAACGTGGCAAACCAGGCCAAGTATTGCAAGCATCAATTTTTCACTTAGGCATCCAAAACCTAACACACAAATAGGCAGCCCAAAAACTCTACAAATTACAATGCATAATTCCATCGTGTTTTTAACCTTAATGGGCTATCAAGGTCTGGATATGCAGCTTTCAACTGTAAGTGTCAAGAAATCATTTGGAGTCTTAGAAGCACAACACACTCGTTATTCCAAAGGTACTTCATAATGCCCATAAAACGTACATGCACTGCATCTTTTGTTCATCTCAATCACAGGTCAGCTCAGTGTAAGAAAGGGTAGCAAATTCGGCCCTCACTGTCCCATACTAAAGCAAGAACTTCATGCCTGCTCTCCCTTACCCCGCAACCTTTTAGTCCTCAGAGTATCACCTCTTACACTTTCAAAATACATTAAACCATCTTGGTTGAAAGTCAGCTTACTGGAAAAAATACTCTGGTCTGAAACATGAAGACAAAGCAATCAACTTACACGTCTTGAAATAAAACAGTGGAAATAATATTTAGTTCGATAAAGTCAAAATCTAAGGCAAAGTGTATAGTTCTGCCTTTTCACCTAAGGCTACATGCTTTCAGGTGAAATTAACACTTAGTTAACAAAGGTTTCAAGCCATTTTAAGACGTAGATCTTCACAGCATTAATAATGTATTCTATTAGAAATTTTATTCAAAACTTTACTGAAGACAAGCCTCTGGTATTGCTTGTCATTTTTGTGGGGACAAAACAGAACATCACGACTACCTGATTTATATGGCATAGCTCTGAAGTGAAGGTTACGGTTTACTGGCTATTTACACAAGACACCCTTTTCTTTAGATAAAGATCAGCTTCCTGGTTACCAAAAGAGAAAGCATACGCTGAGGCCAAGCCAAGCAGACTATTTTGCCTACTCAGTTTCAGCCCAGCAGTTTTTGTGTTTTTTCTTCAACTCTATTTTGAAACAGGAACAAGCTGTGTGATTCTCCCTTGCCCTACCCAGCTACTACAGCAGCACAGTCACCGCAGACAAAGTCTTACAGCAGCTTTTCTTTCCTGTACAGTGGGGACTGCTTCCAGTTATCTGCGACACATAAATCAGATCTGTTGTCTTTCCAACATGCGACGACCCTCCCCAAACTGAAATGCCTCATTAGGCAGAAATCTGAAGTCCGGCAGCTGGAACATCTCAACAGTGTCGTCTTTCATTTTATTCCATCAACTATAACTCCATTTCTCTCATTGCTGCTAAAAAAAAATTAAAAGTGGGAGGGAGGGAGAAGGGTGAGAAGAGGTACAGTCCATGCTGCTGAAATGGCATAACACCGTCCTCATGACTGGCACCAACAGAGCTTCTGCTGCAGGGACACCTGCATTATTACTGCAGTGTGCTTCTGATGACGAGACAGGTGCTGATGTATTCACATGAAAATTCCCTCCTCTCCTCTGTAGTCTGTACTCCCAGCATTACAAACAACAATAAAAAGAGAGAGGCAGGCAGACTGAAACCTAACAGCTACGAGAAGGCTGTGAAACAACAAGGAAAAGAGACCTTCAATTTAACATTCTTTTCTGATTTCAAATCTTTGTTCCAAACACTTGGCATACTTCCACGTTAAGCAAGTTTACATTAACTGGTATTCAGCTGCAACTGTTCATGCAAAAAAAATTTCATGTCAACATAAAAATAACACCACCTCAACTCATTAAGTTCTCTCCCCTAATTTCACATTTATGGGGAGGGGTACAGAAATACAAGTTTTAGTCTCTGACATGAATAACAGGACATAAAAATTGCCAAAAAACTATCATCAGAACACTTACTCTAAAGCTGCCTGCCTTCTGAAAGCTCAGCTTCAGACAATGCTTTTATATCAACAATAAAAAGCTGACACATTTCCAATCCAACCACTTGAACACAGGTATGCACCTTCACTCTCCCCCTGAGCCCCACAAAAAAGCTGAACATGAACTTCTGATAGAAACTATCTCTTTGGGAGCAGGCTTAGAAAGAACTGACCATAGAAGCAAAGCTCTGCCAGTGTATGAAGAACTCATGCAGACTGCTGCTGTCTTTAAACCAACCCTGAGATGCGGTGGTCTACATCAGAGCCACCGGCAAATTGATAATACCTATAGCAAAGGCTGTTCCCATACTGTTGTAAAATCAAAATGGAAACTGCTCTCTGAAAAATAACCCTGACAACTGAAGGATACTAAATGGACAGCCTGATCCTACGGAGGTCATTTTTGCTGCCCTTAGCAAGTAACCTGTCACATCTTCCCAAATGATAAAAGTCTATCTATCAGAGAGACATGATAAGGGAGCACATAAGAATCATGAAGAAAAGAGATGATGCAACTGAGCTTCCCAGAATCACCCTCTCCTCTCGTCACCAAAATCCCCCAGTGACACTGGAACAACAACCGCAGCCCCCAAGACTCTCTCTCAAGTATGTGAGGTAAGCATCGCTTCAGCTACTTAACAAGTTACTTACAGGGCCACACAAACCAGAGCCTACCCATTACAGCTGTCAAAAGCTTCGAGGGGTTATGCTGCCTCCAACTGCCTAGCCAATTCACCACCCAGACTGTATCACAGGCTCCTCGAGACAAGCCTTCTGAGCTATGTAAGTGGCATTTTAGAGTTTT
>NW_009630555.1:31006-43900 GCF_000690535.1 Cariama cristata
CCCAAGGAACTCTAAATCTCTCTGGATAAGCCTGCAGTTAAAGCACATCCTGAGGACCACCACCACAGACTCAGACTGACCCCCTAGTCATGACATGGCCAGCTTCGATGAATCTAGTAGCAAGAACTAAGGAATACAGAGAACATAAGAAGTACAGAACAATGTAGCTGTATGAAAGTCTTT
The DNA here is from genome assembly GCF_000690535.1 of Cariama cristata. NCBI lineage: Eukaryota > Metazoa > Chordata > Aves > Cariamiformes > Cariamidae > Cariama > Cariama cristata. The sequence goes on from NW_009630555.1 coordinate 31,190, forward strand.
CAAGTCTTGTGTTTCAGTATGTAAAAACTGGGAAGTACATTAAGCACGAGTCCGCTCTTAACAAAAATTTTCGACATCAACCTGAAGAGCACTTCAATTCACAGTAACACTAGGATCTCTGAACAATGTGCATGCTAGCAAAAAAGGACTCCTAAGTCTTGCTGGGCAGTGTTAGGTCCTACTCCTCACTGCCCTACTTTCAAGGGACTAATTATTCTCTTAAGCCTTGTTTAAGAAAGGTGAGCTCACAAGAAAGAGAAAATCCTTCTCTTAACAGTTGGGTCACGTTCCTTTTCCACTGGACTCACCTTTTGCCTTGCCTATATATTCCAAGGATAGATTTAATGGATGCATTCTTAATACAAGCACTTCCAAGCCTGCAATGAAGCACCTTGCTACACTGACAGATCCATGTCAACTGATTTAGAACCATGAAGTATCCTCCTTTTAAATGACACCAACTTAAAAAAAAAAATCCTGAGCTGTTAAAAGCACAAACGCATGGTTTCAATTCTGCTCTCTCTACAAGAGCCACGCTTGAAATCCCAATGATCATTTATTATCTTTATCACTGGTTAACTTCAGGGGGCTTGTCTGCATGTTTGTTGCCTGCAGAGTCTTCAAGGAGAAGTATCTTGAGCTTTCTTTTCACAGCTCAATAAGCAGCCATTTCTCTGTCACTCTCAGGCTTTACTGTAACAGATCAAGACCCTTAACTAATCCTTTGAGAAGGGAATTTCGAGCAGCTTAGCACAACTAAAGGTGGCCCAACTTCTCACAAGTGCTTTTTCTGGAATATTTGTCTGCCCTTACATTTCGCTGGCCTGCTGCACTTTGTCGAAGTTTCAGTTCAGAACTGCGCACACCCATCCATTTCCAGCTGAAACTAGTTGTTATTCTAAAGATTGTAGATCAGCACAGCTGAACAATGGAAACATGACATCGTAACTTCTGTGTAGACAATGCTAGCAGCAATAAAGCTCTACACTGAAACGGCGCTGTGGGGCCTTGCCTTCACCCAGATATTCTAACAGCGTAGTTGAAGTCTGTTAATATAAGAGCAGTTCTCAGATTTGAACACACACTTATTTCTTGCAATGAGGCCAGGTCTCAGATGACTCAACACAGCTTCTCTGTAGTCCATGCCAAGGAAGCTGCCGAACTCAGCAAAACATGCAGATTCAGAGGCAAAAGAGGACAGACATTTATAGCTCTTCATGTCAGTCATAGGCAAGACCACCCTCCTATCCCTCAATACATATGATAGAAAACACCAGAATCAAACGTCCATTCAAAATAAACTTTGAAAAAGAAAGCCTCTACTAACACTGTGACATGGTGAGTTGTCACTGACAGAGCATGCTCCGTTTGTAAGATTAAAAAAGGGAAACCACTGACTTTCCCAGTCCTCATGAAGAGATGCTTCGGGTTTGCTATGCCAAATCTGCCAGAAAGCATTTCTTAGTCAGCTTGACTTTCAACAATTAGCCTACTCAGCTTGGCTTCGTTCCTCCCTGCATCTGCAAGCGACTACAGTGGTGGTAAATCAGCTACATTTCACACCAGGAGTTTACTCCTGTTCCCTAACTGTTGTCAAATTACTTATTTATGTGTGTTACCCCAACTCTGATCCTAAAGGCAAACTCAGCCCCAAAGCAGAGGGCAGCTCACATGCCCATTCATACCACAAGACCTCCAAAGAGCAGCCACACCACTCCGTTGCGCTGGTCACAATACACACACAGAGGAAGACCTGCGTTCCCTGAAACTTTTGACATGCAGACAAGCTATTAAGTCAACAGTGCTTTGCTTCAACAATACCAGAAGGCAAGTGATCCATGTTTGCCCACACATTTTCATCCCCAAACACAGATATTGAGATATAGATTGATCAGATCACAGGACAAGAGAAATACCAGGAATAGAAATGAAGGATTAAATAGTATGTATTATGCCACAGCAGGTTACTGTTACCCTCAGGACTAAACCTCAGATCTCCTGATGCCTTATGCACTGCTTTATTGACTCAAACACCATGTCACCCATCCCTAGGGAACTCCTTCCCAAAACTTCAAAGGTACTAGCTCCGTGTTTCGCTGGAACGAGGCTCTCCTGACGCTGTTTGCGGAAACCCACCACCAGCACCCGCTGCCGTCCACCCGGCAGGACCAGCCGTCCTCGGCTCTGCAGCAATGATGACCACCACGCATTAATATTGTGAGAAAAGGAACCCACAAAGCTACAGTTCCGTGAACGAAGGATCAACCTTTGTGAATCCAACAGACCCTCAAAAGGCTCTGTGCACCACACCAGTTTACTTTAAAACTCTACTACTCAATTTGGACCTGGGGTGCACACAAACCTGATACTTAAGAGACTTCCCCTTCCCAATGACAAAGCTGTTCAGCTACCAGCAAAACTAAAGAAAACCAGTTTCCCTGCTGCACAAACAACTCCAATTTTACCTCTGTAGTGGCAGTTTGAACTCCCTCTCACATCTAAAAAGCACCAGGAGAGTTTTCCTTGGTCAGAATAGCTGGTGGGGGATCTCAGCTGCAGAACCTGCAGCATCTCAAAGCTTTAAAAACCCCTCGTACAACATCAGACTACCATCAAGTAAGAATCAAAGACACTCACAGCTTCCCGCCCCGTCTTTTTTTTCTGCTCAGGATCAAGAACAGATACCAGGCATCTACACAAACTGCTTCCTGGAGAAAACACAGCAGAAGTGCAGTATTTCAATAGCGTCCAACTTCCCTTCAAGAAAGAGAACCTGAAGGAGTACAACAAGACTACCTGTCCAGAAGAGGCACAAAATGGCTCTATGCACTGGGGGTTTACAAGAGCAGTCGGCTTTTTCAGATATGCTTTTCATAAACTTGCACCGGTGGTACTGTGTTGCAAGAACTCCATTTATTTACTTTAACATGTTGCTTAAAGTCCTTAGCTTTTATCTGAACACAGATCACAAACTGCACGCTTCCATTACATCTGCTGTTGAAAGGCATAAGAGAAGCTCACGGCTGTTATACTGGTATCATGGTACATAACCAGAGACATGCTACAAAATCACTTGCACAGTAATGAAGATGCATACCAAAACCTACATTTCCGAGTGGAACATGCTAAGGGCAAAAGGTGGCAAAAGTTTTCCCCTCAAAGCATGACATTTTCTCTTTTTAACAGAACCAGACGTGGAAATTAGCGTAAAGCTTCAGTAACAGCAGCCAACTTGAAATTTGTCATTCAAAGGACGGCATACCAACCCTGGGGCAGCAAAGCTGCGTTTTGTGGTAGTAGCACAGCGGTTTGTTGTGCTGATGAAGCATAGGAAACGAAGCCCGGCACAGGCCTTCTCAGTCGCAGGTGGGGCACACACCCCACAGTCCCCACCAGCTCTCTCCCTGCCTCCTCTGCCACCATGCTGGAAAGGGGACAAATCAAAACCAAGAATCGAACATACCATCAGGGATTGAAGAAACACTGTCGCATAATACAAAAAAATACTGTCACACAACACACTCCCGAGCCCTCCCTCTCTGTCCCCTCCATGGCAGCAGACTGTCTCTTTGCTTGCACTCAGAAAATGAAGATCTACTTTAGAGGAAAAGATATGTCAGTGGCAGACATCCATCTCTCCCAGCACAGTAAGAAAGAAAAGCTGTCGGCCTCCCACTCCAGTCTGCCTGTTTTGCCCACTATGTATAAGCTATACTCCCTCCAGAACTGTTTTTCTCCCGTAAGACAACACCAGGGAACAAAAGTCTTGGAAAAACAAAAATATTGAAAAATCAAGGATAACAATTTTAGATAAACAGTATTTTCACTGCCCTCAATGAACAAATGATACTCAGCAGCACTACCACTCCTTTTCACCTAAGCTGCATATTTCTTCCTCACTGTTCCAGTTTAAAAAAAATTCCCTCAGACTCTCAATTCTGATCACTCTTGTACACACTCTGACACGTCCATTTGAGGCATCAGGTTCACAGTCACCAAAAGGACATGCAAATTTATTTTCTCACTCACTGTGGCTACTGAGCATAAAACACAGTGCGCAAGTGGCCTGAACTGCATAACACCAGTTGGTTTTGAAACAGAAATAGTTTTAAGCTGCCCACATGTTTTCTTACACAAATTTGGCAGGAAATCATTCCCTTCTGTAAGTAGTTTTGGTCGGCTGTTCACAATAACAAGCAAGTGCTCTGCAATGAAGGATGAAGCAGCAGAAGGGAATGAGGACATGTGGAGGAGGGACATGATGAACACACAAACAGCTATTCAACTGTTGGGAGTCCAACTCAGAACTCCCTTTGGCATGAATGAAACACTGATGTGTGCACAGGCTTGTTCACAGCAATACAGTATCAACTTGCATGCGGAGATGTAAAACAAAATGCAGACAATTTTTTTCCTCAAGCAACACAATGTGTAGCTTAGCTTAGTCACAGCTTTACCTTCCCATCATCAAAGTGGTTAGAGCATCACTCCACGGTACAGAGCACCAAACAAGTATAAGACAACTCCATTCCTCTCTTCACGGTCTTAATGCAATATGCTATTCCGGGGACTAAAAAAAACCAAAGAAACATTATGCATGTCCCACAATTCATCTTTCTTGAAGCTAGGTGGTAGTTCCTCTAGTCAAGCCATGCTACTCTAAGTGACCAACAGACATGAGATACGGACACTAATGCATGTTAGAAACAAGAAAAATGATACAATATGGAAAAAAATATAGTTACTATAAGGACAGAGTTTTCAAATATCTCTCTCCTAATAAAAAAAAATAAACTGAAACATAGCAGACATTTGCATTTTGTTTCCAGCCTCCCCAATGTTTAAGTAAAACTGCTACTCTGTTTGGCATATGCAGGTTTAGCTACCATTCCCTGCTACCCTAACTTCCAAAGCTAGGAAACAGCAAGGAGACCAGCCACACTGCTACTGCTTAAAACTCACCATCACAGCAGAGCCAGGAGACTGAAGAACAGCTCCACAAGGAAAGTGCTTTAATTCAAGATCAGTGAAAAGGGTTCATCCCAAGCAAATCAAAAACCACATGCCATTCAAATTGCACAGCAAACTATAGAAATCCCTTTTTTGTCCTGTGCAGATGACAATTAAGAACTTGCTAGTATTCTGCCTCCAGAAGTTCTGTGGCCTGCATCCAATTTAACCCATCAAGATCAGGGAGGCAGAAACTAGAGGTCCTTAGAGGACATCTACTTTTCTCCATTTAATTATCCTGCTGACTTCAGTATCTCTCGTCATACAGCATAACCAATTCAAAGTATTATGTAGAGAAATTCATTAAGTTAACCAAAAATAGTTTGAGAAGGTATGAGTAGTTAGGTCAAGAGCTTTGAAATTACTTCAAGTCATTCCAGTTTGGTTTATTGGTATTTATTCTTGTCCTATAACGTTGAACAGAGAAACAGCTATGCAACTGTCCTAAACCAACCAACCACACCTACAGACATAAAAACTGAGCCCAGCAAAACAGTGAAATGGAACCAACTGAAACGTAACGTGTATTTCCTTTCCTTTTTCGCCATTTACAATTGAAGTCTTTCATCAGTAAAGGAACTGGTATGGCCTAGTTCACCAATCTTCTCTTCTGATGAGAAGGGAGAGGGTAAAGTTACAGTAGGAGACAGTTGAGTTCAGTATCTGATTAGAATTCCTATTGTTACTGTCTGGGGAACTGAGCACAGAAGAGATTATTTCTAATAATTTCAACTCAGTTAAAATTCTGACAAGCTTCATAGTCACTGAATTCTTCCTTCAATACAGACTACTGTTAGGCATACGTAATAAATGAATAACAATCTTTTTTTCTCCTCTATTTGGCACATTCAACTGAAAGCTGCTGCATATTGAACAGATTTGAACATTTTTTACATATGGTATATTAACAGACTTGTGAAGGTAGCCAAAGCAATGGACAAGTATTTGACTAAATCCAAATATGTCTTTTTTCCCCCCTCTTATCAAAAAGGGGTTCTACTTTAAAAAAAAAAAATAATCAAACTTTAAGGGCAAAATGAAGGCAGCAATTTTAAGTGGAGTCCTTCCTTTTCACTACTTGCTTCACATGCTAGATATAAAAATCATGAGTCAAGTTCCTTCAAATCACTACCACAATTTTGATTTCTACTCTCCCCTTAATGCTTTTCATCACATCTGTTCCATGAAGACATTTTAGCATATTTCTTCAATGTTTACACGAACATAGGTCCAGTATCAGCTTCTCAGTAGGACAACCTGCATAACAACTTGTTTCCTCTCCTTCCCTCCCCAACGCACAAACTACATTCAGCTACATTCACATCACAGATAAAACTGCCTAGTACAAATTTCTTTATCCTATAACAACATGCTTGTTCACAGGACAGGAACAACACATTTCTTCCTAAAACAGCATCTAAGATGTTCAAGTCCATCACCTACTAGCTGCAATGCTGCTGTTCTAAGTGCAACAAAATTGAAGAAACCGTGCAGCACAGGAGGTGGTGGCCATGAAGTGACAGAGAGCCACTATTTATACTAGCCAGTTCCAGATTTCCTTCTCGCATGATTTTGATGCTGAGGCAGTGTAACAGGTTGTTTTGAGTGTGGGTTAGAGCTTTACAGCATGTGACTTCCTATCAGTCAACACAGCCAGCAAATTCCAGCAAGGCAGAGATGTGAAGAGACTTTAGGCACGTGCAGGGAAAAAGAGACAAGTACCTTAGCCATCAGAACCTTTTTAAACACTTCTACAGAAGTTTAAAGACAGGATGTATGGGGTGGGGGGGGGAATCTAAATAAATTTACCGGTCTAAAATTCTCTCTCAATTCTCTTACTGTTTTTGATTAAGTACTTGATCTGAATGAACAGCTTAAAAGACAGAGAGCCTGGGTTGGAAGAGACCTTTGCAGATCATCTCTTCCCAGCTACTAGTCAAGGCCTTGGTTAAGTTATCCCAATTCGCAAGACACTCACTGGCAAACACAACCACTGAATAACGTTGACCTTTTAAAGAGCAGTTACCCAAGTATGAAGTTACTTAGTGCCTTAAAGGTTTCTCACACAAGAATCGCATTTTCTTATTACTGTACCAAGAACAAACTGTTACTGAAAGAGATAAAGCAATAAAGCATAAATAACAAGAATGGTTTCCAATTATACCACCAAGCTTGTCATCTCGTCCTGTAAGTCAAGGAGAAATAGCCTAGGACACAAAGAAATCACATCTACCAGCTTTTACTTCTTGCTTGTCACACAAGCAAATCCAGATCCAGCAGTTGAAAATCAGCTCCTTGCCCTGCAAAACAGTCTTAGCAAGTTAACTGGAAGGGGGAAAAGTAACAGGAATCAAGAGATAGGATTTGCTTTGCTGGAAGACTCAACATACACGCTTGTTCTAAGCTCTTTGCCCCACACCACAGGAAAAAAGGGCAGCACAGGCAGTACTGGGGGGCGGGGGGCAGTTTGAAGGGAAGGGGAATTGCCTTCCTACGCTCTGCCTGAAAGCCCTAGCCAACACTACAGAAAGAGCCCCTGGGAACCAGCCAGGCAGCCTGACTCTAGTTTCCACTCCCCTTCGTGAAGCTGCAAAGAGCCAAGGCAGCAGAGCCTAGGCGGCTGCCGTCACTCCTACTTGGGCAGACTGACTCCCATCAATCCCACCCAGCCAGGGGAAGGTGACGGCAGTGCCAAGTCTTTTGCTACATAAATATTCGCACAGTCACTCAGTAAGCTGTGTACATATCTCAGCCAGTAAGCTCAGAAAACCCCTCTTTTCTCCAGTTGATTCAAGAGAGGGGCAAAAAAAAAAAAAAGTATTTTTCCTCTAAAATTTCCTAAAACTCATGCGATACTACCAACTAAACAAGGATAAGGTCCAAGTTCTATCATCTCGGTCTTCCTACTCATCTTCGGTGCATATCACTAGGGCTATTAGTGCCACCTCCTGAGTGTAAGATGGGTGATGAACTTCAGCCCCTTCTGTTAGCACGTTCGGTTTGCTTTCCTTCAGGCCTCTCTTCCTCCCCCAAACAATACTTCAGACAAGGCATGTTCAGCTATGTTCAAGTTCTCAATCATCCAGAGAGCTCCTGGAACATGAGTTCACCTCAGAACAATTTAGTTCCACACCCTGAAACAGCAACCAAAACCATCTGCTCTTCTTAAAGTTTGGGCAAACTATGGCAGGATCAGCTATTGACATGAGCACACTGACCAACGCAAATGGTCTCCAAACTAACAAAACATAAGGTTGTACTGACTCTTCAGCAGAACACACATCCCGATAAAAAGTTCATTTCTACTTCAGCCTGTCAGACAACTGCACAACTTCACAGCACCGCAGCAAGGACGAATCCAGCTCTTGACGTACTTACAGCACTCCACGCTGCGTTCTTGCTGCCTTGTCACCAGCTTCAACTAAACCTTTTAAACATGATGGTGGGGGATGACCTCGCAGCATTTAAATGGGGGTCCTCTTGTTAACATTAGCTCATTATTTCTTAAGAGTAAGCCTTAGAAATCCTACTATCTTAGACTCAGTCAGGAACGTAAGCTTCCAATATTCATCACCTGGGGTTGGGATTAGATGTGGCCCAGACTTGACAATGATGCCTTAATACAAGGAATACTACAGCACTGCTCCAACTTACTTCATGTGTTATTTTCAAGAAGTTGTTCTGACAGACAACTGCAACGAATCACTAGGAAATGCTGAAACACATTAGTAGCCAATGCTGCTTCATATAGGCAAACGCTTTAAAAAGACAGGAAAACAGGTTAAAACATAAAACAGACAAGATTACCAAGAGAAACTCTGAGAAAGAAAACGAGGAAAAGCTTAGCCTGTTTAAGAGCTGGAATGTGGGAAAGCTACTAATGCCCAAAACAGAAATACTGTAACATAACCCTCACTTTAATCTTCAGACCGAGAGACTACAATGTTTATAAATATTAAAAGCCTTGGCCTGTTAAAAACAACCAAATTGCATTGCAGAGGCCTCCCTGATCTCTGAACACGCATTACAGACATCACTATTTAATGTTTGCTCTTCCATCCATTATTGTTTCATCAAGCACCCATGTATTCAAGCAGGGCAGTCTTCCACTCTACATAAAGCTTCTGGTCACCACATAAGCTATGCTCCACTGTCCTCACTGTGACTAGACAATTTGTCCTGGTTTCAGCTGAGAAAGAGTTTTCATTTTCTGCCTAGTAGCTGGTACAGCGTTTTGGATTTAGCATGAGAATAATGTTGATAACACACCGATGTTTTAGTTGTTGCTAAGTAGAGCTTATCCTAAATTAAGGATTTTTGAGTTTGCCGTGCTGTGCCAGCGAGGAGGTGCACAAGAAGCCGGGGGGGAACATGGCCAGGACGGTGGACCCGAACCAGCCCAAGGGATATTCCATACCATAGAACGGCATGGCCAGTACAGAAACTGGGGGGAGTTGGCTGGGAGGGGCCGATCGCTGCTTGGGCATCGGTCAGCAGGTGGTGAGCAACTGTATTGTGCATCACTCGTCTTTTCTTCGGTTTTATTCTTTTGTTATATTCCTTTTCATGACAATTATTTCATTATTATGGTTAGTATTATATTTTACTTTACTTTAGTTATTAAACTGTTCTTATCTCAACTGACAAGTTTTACTTTTTCTTCCGATTCTCCTCCCCATCCCACTGGGAGTGGGAAGGAGTGAGTGAGCGAGCGGCTGCGTGGTGCTCAGTTGTTGGCTGGGGTTAAACCACGACACAACTGAAGCTGTAATACATGATCCTTCCGTATTACCTCGCCTCCTACCAATACCAATAGCAGCTACATACAAAGTAAGGGAGTTAGGATCTTAGACCTTATTAAAATATCCCCATGACTCTCCTACAAAATTAAAAAAACAAACTTCTGCAGTTAGGAAATGCTCCCAATATCACAATAAGAAATGAAGGTTTGTTTGCAATGATTTTGAGTTTCAGCTCGAGGCAAGTGAAAGTTATTTCCCTTAAGTCAGAAAGTTAAAGGAATTTTTTTTTTTTAAATGCACTTACTAAGGATATAAAAAAAGTACCACATGTAGGCTTGCGTTAAACTCCAGTCTGCTCCTATTAAGTCAAGCGCAAACAAGCTTTCAAAGAACTTGAAGGTCAGAACACATGGTTGCTTCTCTTGAAGAGTCTCAAATCAACACAGGGAATATAAATTTACCCCACTACTGGTCATAAGATTCGTAAGTGGATTTCTGTGCTGTCAGTCTGAGTTCAGCACACGACAACACAGACCACATCCTCATCTGTCAGGACAAAACATACCTCCTTTTCTCCCAACAGAGAAAACATTTCTGTTGGCTAACTCAAGCATCAAAACCACAACTACGGGTTTATGCCTCTCTTTGAACACCACACTAAGGTCTCCTGTATCATAATTATTCCTTCAGTAGAACATACGAGCCAAAACCTGAAAGGTTACACCAACAAAAAAAGTCTTGTCAGTTAGGTCACACATCAGCAAAGAAGTAGGGCCAAGATACATACATCAGAAGAACCAAATGAGCAGAAGCTAACTGCAGATTAAAAATCTTAAAATTTATCCAACTTTATTCGCACACAGCGCTTTCAATACCAGACTCAAGTAACAGAGTCAAGACAATGTCCATTTTCAGCTGATAGAAGCAAAGCCAGCTCAAGTTCGGCATTAAGTACACCTCCTTTGAAGGTGGGGTAAGCGCACGGCAGCGAGGACACCGCATGAAACCCTCCAGGCTAATGACCATTTCTGCCGGCAGTTGCATTAAACTTGCTGAAGAGTTATTTCCTATCCTCTGATAGGAAAGAGGTATTGGGAAAAATTATTCCTAACGGAGTCCTGCAACTTCAATAACGAAACAAGCAGAGCCTCCGCTTTTACCTCATCTTGTTTCTCCCTCTCTCCAAGAAAGCAGCCTTCACACTAGGGCAAGCTAGAACATGGGAACTATGAATTACTTGATTACTATCTACCATTTTAACTCAGAAGTGATTTTTGCCCCAGAAGAACCCACTCGCTTCTTGCAGTAAGGACCTCTAACACAATTTGAACCTCAAGTCTCTACACCAACTCAACGTAACTAGCACGCTCCAGAAAATGCCTTTTTTTCCTGTTTTAAATTACAATGAACTTAGAGGTGAAAACATTCTTGAAGATTTTATGAAAAGGCAAGGACTGATCCCTCCAAATTTAAATACTAAGCAGTACAAAGACTGTCCAATAAAACAGAGACCAGACATAGATTCTGCTGCCTAAGCAAGAGCAGTTCTCTCAATCTTCACGCCGCTGTCTTTGAATGAACAACAGAAACTGGTCCACAGGAGGAAAAAAGCTCCAAAATGGGAAAATGAAACACACTGTTCGAAGTTACAATGGAAATAAGTTTCAAGGGAACCAAGCTTTGCTTCTGGACTCACACTGGGAACGCAAGACAACTGCATTGCTTCTACTGATGCACTAAGAAATTATTAACAGCCTCTGCTGCTACCAGCATATTTCAGAGGTTCATGAACAATCGATTCAGTGACAGCTTACACACATCTAAAGTCAGACAAGCCATATCTGATTTTTGAAGGTGTTTTATCCAGGTACAGTTGGTCCATGACCAGGAAAAGAAAGTGTGATGAAATTATCAAAAGGCACCACATGCTACTCTGAGAAGCAAGGTATAATTGCTTAGTTCTCATGTACAAACCCAAAATACTGCTATACTGACAAAACTGATTTGCTTTCCAAACAAGACTATCAATAAATACCCAGTGTTTTATTAATTTGACATACTATGGAGTTGCACATGACAACTGTAGTTAAAAGAAAGGAAAAAAAAATAAAAAGCTTTCAGTATTCAACAAGACAAGTGAAGTACTGAAATATTTGTCTGATGGCAGAAAGCCCAGTTCAGTTATGGTCTTCCTACTTCACCACAGAAACCCAGTCACACAGACAGATACTGGTGAAAATGTCTTGTTTATACATCTGTACCAGTTTCTTAAGCACAAACTGAGCAGTTGTGTTAACATTCTGAATGTAATTATGTTAAACAGTTCCAAGGTTCACAGGGAAGTTAACACCAACACTAAGTATTTCTATCGATTTCAAATTTTAGAGCAATGTAAGTATGGCCATTAAGGAAAAAAAAACACCTACAGAAAAAAAAAAGCACTGTTTTTGTTTAAACTTTGAGAGCAGCTAATAAGGTAGCAGCTTCTTGTTACAATAAGGAATACATACAAATATTTTGAAAAGTCATCTGGCAATGAAATCGTGTTTTTGCTTGCAAAACCAGAAAAACCACAAGAACAACAACAAAATAAAGGATATCTCCTTAAACTATTACAGCTAATATGATCTGGAATACAGAGCTGTGTCACTCTGAGCAGAAGTTTCACTTTATGACTCCTAGGCAGGTCTCTCTTCATTTGGCTGAAGTAGCCTTTTCAAGTTTCACTCACAAGAAGGGAAAATTTCATTTATTTCATAATGCAGGCTCTACTTCTGCGGAGGAAGTAAAAGCAGACTATACTTGAGACAACTGGAAACACAGTAATATAAATTATAAAGGTCTAACACATACTCAGTGCAAGAAACAGGAACACCGGCATTAAAAAAAAAAAGAAAAAAGAGAGTTAAGGCAGCCAGTTGCTCTGCAGAAGGGCTGGAAGCAACAGCAACCTTCCTGC
>NW_009630556.1:0-284 GCF_000690535.1 Cariama cristata
CGGGGAATAGTGGTAACTGCCCTGCGCCGGGGTCGTGAGAACCGGCGTTTGCCCGGTGCGCTGAGGTGCGCAGCGCTGGGGTTAGCGGTGTAAAGGCACAGTCCTCTTCTATAACGCAAAATATTACGACTCTTGCTTGAGGTCAACATTGCGCTTCTTTTAGCACCGCCAGCTGCGCCGAACTGAATTACTTCTGTTCTTGGCGCAGATGTTAAACGCTTTGTGGCCTCTGTGGAGGCCAGAGCCCCTCTTGGAGCAGTGAGCGCGGAAAGGGAGGGGACGTG
>NW_009630556.1:360-9821 GCF_000690535.1 Cariama cristata
CAAAGCGCCTGCGGTGATTTTGTCAAACTCTGGCCTAGAAGCAAAGGGATGCAGAAGAGACCTGCTGAGAGTGTTTAGCAAGAACGGGTTTGCCCACTGACAGCTTCTCCTGGCTGCTTTGGGGGGTGAGGTGGCCCCAAAACGCAAGGGTAGACCTGGAATTGGGGAACGGCAATAGGGGCCGGCGCGTGTTTTGTCACAAGGGAGCAGGGACCCAAATCAGCGTCTCAAATCTGAGTTGCAGATGTAGGTCTGAACTTCAGACCCCACAATGAACGGCTCCGGGGGGTCAGCCTGGACTCCAGGATTTGGGCTTTCCACACCCGGCGTTGAGATTTTTCCTCTGAAGGTGCCAGCAGCAACCCCCAAACCTGAGCTGGGTACCAACTCGCACCCTAGCTCCGAGACAAATTGCATAGGCTGCTTGCTCATCCCCTTCTTGTCAACGCAAGACTCTTCCTGCTCCTTGCTTGGTTTTGAAAGGCTATAAAAATTAATGCAGACATGCTCTCCAATTGTCCAGCCGGGCAGCAGCAGTGTTGCTGGGGATGGAGCAGCGTGGCCCGCAGCAGCGATCAGTGCAGGGCCGTTTCCTACAGAGGGCAGAGGAATATCATTGATTTCCATCGCCGCCAGCAGCCCCCGCGATTCCCCGCTCCCCCCAACCTGGGATGGGGCCTGACAGGCACCCAGGGAGGAGATGACTGGGGAAAAAAAAAAAACAACAAAAAAACCAAAAAACACACCAAAAACCCAAAACCGAAACATCTCACCCCCTTCTCAAACGCCCTATGAGTCTCCCTGTAAAACCATGTGAGATTGTCTACTGTGAAGACAACACACAGTTCAATTTATTTAAAAACTAACGTTTACTGAACGTTTACTCTTTCATTGCAAGCAAAACCCTTGGATTTTTATGCTGTTGAGTATTTCAATCCTATTTCAACTTTATTTTGTAGTTTGTATTTATTTTTTCACGGCATGATTGACAGCTGTAATGCCCTGCATTATATATTATGTGGCTTTGCCATTGCTCCAGCAATGTGAAATTAAGCATTGCTATCTTTTTTTTTCTTTTTTTTAAACGAAGACATGGTTTTATAAAATAGGAGATGTGTACAGTGTATCTTCCCTGGCTTTGCCTCTTGGTTTTGGTTTGTTTGTTTGTTTTTCTTTGAGTTTGTAGGTATTTTGCTTCCAGAGTAAAATATGCCATTATAAACAAAGGGAGGAGCCTGGAGAAATAAATCTATGGAAAATTAGGTAGCAGAGACAAGTCCTTACCTGAACAGTTACTTAGGAGTAACTAACCACTCACCTAACCAAAGAACTGGTGCCAAGACCCCCCCTGCATAATTGCATTTTCAAACCACTGTGCTCTTCCAGAGTGAAAAGGGGATGTTCTCTAACCTAACAAATAATAAATAGCCCTGTTAATAAAGGGAGAGAGGCTTCTAGGGATGGTTAAATAAAACATAACCAATACAATTAATAAAAAATACAGAGTGAGTTGCGTTAGTCTTTCAGAGTCACAAATGGGCTTCTTGAAGTCGACAGCATTTTGCCACCGACGCCGGTGAGAGGAGGATTCCCCCTCCCCGAGACTAACGGGCCAACTGTTCGGTGTAAATCCCACATCCAGCAACGCGTTCACATTCACGTAGGCACAACTGGAAACTCGAGGGGCTCTGACAGAGCTCACAGACCTCCTTTTTTATCCCGCATCCCCCACTTACATCGGTGCAAAACACAGGTGAAGGGGGGAGAGCAGGCTGGGCTCAGGCGTCTGCCCCGCACGCACCCCCCTGCGCGGTGGGCCGGGGGCCGGGGGAGACCCCCACGTGCTGGGGCTTGCTGGGGTTACCCCAGCTCCGCTGCTCAGCACTCAAACAGCTGCCGGAGCTGTTAATGCAAAATTTTTGATGAGGAGATTCGGTCAGTATAAACCATCAAACAGACAACGCAGTGTATGAACGTCATGGATCGGTAAAATATTTCACCAACGGAGTCTCCTCCTTCACTGTTTATTCTCTCTCTTTCGCCTTTCACTTAGCAGGGTAATTAAATCAGACTCTCAGGCTCGGTTTTAATTTCTGGTTCACATGCCCTCAAACCATGCTGCCGTGGTTTGGACTCATAATCATGCGGGGGAATATTTGTACAAAAAAATATATCGATACATTTTAATTTAAGACGATCAGGAAGGCCTTTTTACGCATGACGGTATGTTCTATAAAACCCTCTGCCTGTTTACAAACTATAAGCAGAAGCCATCAAACTAACGGACATCATTTCTTTGGCATTTTTCCTCTTAATTTTACTTTTTATTTACATGCTTATTTGCTAAAATGGAAATAACACCCTAAACACAGAACAGATAAACAAGCGAATTCTGAATAGTCTGTACTACAAAAAAAAAAAAAAATCGCTTCTAATTTCTCACACTCAGCTTCTTTTGCTCCCGTGTATTTGTGGAGCTTGTCATCTTTTAGGAAATTGTCAGATTAGATGGTAGCTTTGGCAGTGAAAGACCGTATCATCCTGTGTGTCTGTATAATTACAGTTTATTAATACGAATCCATTTTTCAGAGCGTTTCTGTACTTAAATATATAATTAAAGAAACGTGTCGGAAATGTAAAGGCATCCAGACACCACCACCGAGCAATTCACCGCTGGCATTCGGCAGCACCCGGCGCTGGGTCCCTGCCTTGGCGAGCAGAGCGGTGGGAGCGAGGTGGGCTGCGGGCACCGGTCTGCGACGGGATTCCCATAGAGATCCACGGGAATTACACGCGCCAGAGTCCCGTCTGCTGCATTTAATTGAATTGCATTATCAGCGGCTGAATTTGACCCATATACAGAGGACTGCGTGCTGTCCAAAAATAGCTACAAGCCGGAGCTGAGCTTATCTCGCCAACGCTTTGGCTAGCAAATGTAATTTTCCAAACCAACCTTTTTTCCATTTCAGTCATACTATTCCATTTTAAGATTTTCTTTTTAAGCCAGCAACACAATTTGTTAGTGAAAAAGAGAAAAAAATCAGGGAGAAGCAGGAAAGAGCACACATAAACCCATCCACTAAAACAAATTACATAACAGGAAATTTAGGTTATGTACATAAAGAACCCACGCTCCTTATAAATATTTATTACTGTTTTTCTTCCGTGTTTTTATTTACTCAGGTATTTCTGATACTCCTAACCCGTCACTCATTCAGAAAACACAATTGTTTTAAAGATTTCATCAACCCTTAACAGTTCTTACATCTAAAAATATAATGAATATGGTGTGTCTGAATAGATGCACAGCCTAAAGGTGCTTCCAGCAGATAACAATTTTAAAGGCCACCCAGAGACAATTTAAAAACTAGAAGAAAACCTTTTTTAGACGGAGCAAAAAAATCTGCTTTTCATCGACAACAACATCTCCCTGCGCAAACCCCACGTGCGCAGAAACGCCAGCACGCAGCGATGCTCGAGGCGCCAAGCAGAACCGCGCAAGGCAGCGTTCGCCGTAAGCTTCGCTCCCAGCACCCCACCGCGACGCCCCGGCACGCGTCTCGCTCCAGCCCCGTGGAAGTCGGGGGGTATTTTCCAGCTCACGTTCACAGTCTGTGCTGCGTGACGATTCTCGCGCCGTACAGAGACCTCTCGAAAAAAATCACGCTCGCCCTGTCCTGCAAACTTGGGCTTCCTCGATCAGCAGAGCTAAGTATTTCATTCCAAGCCACGTGAGATACCGTCAGCCTCTTTAAAGGTTCACATTCTGCAGGAAGCAAGCTTGTATTGAAACCAATCAGGACCAAAAAAATCTAATTCTTACAGTTGCCAAAAATGCTCTCCAAAGAGTGCACTAAATGTCACCAAAGCGGAGCTGTTCCTGAATTTGCAGCCAGCCTGTGACAGAAGCCTTGAGACCAGCTGTGCCCCTCGTCCCCGGGCGCGTTGGGTAGGGGGCCAAGGGGATGCTCCGAGAACAGGACCGCGACACGCACCACAAAAACCGCTCCGTGCACCGCACCCAGCGATCTCACGCGCAAATGGTGAAAACACTGCAGGAAAACCACTCGCCCTGAGAGTACCCTTACCGCTCCAGTTACAGTAATCCCAAGTACAGAGATTTGGTAATCTGAAGGTCAGCTAACTCTACGGCCACACTGCCTCTTCAGTCCCTGCATTACAGTTCTGCATTTAATGAATGAAAAACTCCCCAGCCAACAACAAACTCCGCTCTCCAAGCGTGGCGCCGCGCTCTATAGCTAAGAGCACCACAAATACTAGTGAAAAAGAAACGGAAGATAGCAATCCCAGAAGGATTTATATCAAAATATATTTGTAATGGTCCCATTAATTTCATTTATAACTTCAGGGATATTTTGTTGGCATGAGGAATGCTGAGCACCCCAGTGCCACGGCAGACACAAAGAAAAGACCTTCCAGAACCTGCTCCAGCATCACAATTCCCTGTTCCCAGCTCAACGGCATCGGCAGCGTGTAAGGCTATGTATCAATTGTTTAATCTTAATATATGTGAATTTATCTACTAGGGGTAGCAACAGAAAGGGAGACTGCAAATGCTTAGGTTTAATATTGTAAGAACATGCAAAACTCAAATACAACGCTCCCGTTCAGGGGAAAAATCCAGACTACGGCAAAACCAGACTATTCCTGAGAGGGCACTGCAGTATCTGCCACTTCCTAGGATGGCAAAAGTATGTAAATCACCACTGATATTTTAAAATTATATTTATTCATAGATTTGTATCGTGTGCCCATCGTTCAGCACCTGGGTACGCATACACATATTAAAATAATACACATCATTTGTCTACAAATCGTAATTTAAGTACATTCTTACTTGTGGGGTACGGATCTTCACAAATCCCCTGCCGTTCCCCCAGCAAAGGCCTGAGTAAACCGATCCCAGCAGTGACCGGAGACGAAGGGACGGGGCAGAGGGGGGCATCGCACAGCGACAGCGCGGGGGGACACGGCGCGCAACCGCTTTGGGCCAAAAGCGGAGCCGTTTGGATGCTGGGAACTCACGGCAATGTTAAAGACACCTTGATTAGCCTTCAAAATATCTCCTGCATATAAATCAGCTCAATATGAATAATACTTACAATATTTGCCTTGTGCATTTTTCCTAGTAAAGGGTAAACGGTCTTACACGCGGGGTTTGCACAAGTCTTCAGTCTCGCACGTTTAAACACCGAGCCTCCCTCGTCCGTGCCGGGAGGGCGAACGCTACGGATGCCATCCCCGACCGGGCGAGCAGACGTGGGCCTGTGCGGGGTTTAACGTCACCGGGCTGCACCTTCTGCTGGGACATACAGCAACACGGTGGAGGTCACCGAAACCAGCAGCAGCCAAGGAAGAAAAGACCAAAAGAGAGTAATTACTCCTAAAACCACTGTTGAAATCGCACCGCACGTACGTAGAGTCGCATGTTGCTCGTCCGTGTTTCTGCAGTTAAAAAAATTAATACGCACATGTAAGATCCACCCAAGCAGCACATATTTTTCGAGGCCCGTCTCCCGCAGACCTCTATTCACCCAAGTAATGCTACTGAAGTCAATGGAAACGCTCTTGTAAACAAGGATTTACAAGAACCCAACGTGACAATGATTTCAAAAGGAGTTTTGACTGTGCAATTGTTGCTGGATTAGGGTCTTCAGAAACGCCCAGCTTGCTCTGAAGAGCACAGAATTCAAATCTGCCAAGTGCTGGGGCCTCCGGAGTGGATCCCGGGAAGCACTGAAGGACACGCTCGGCCTTAGGCATGGGAACGGCCCCGGGGCTCCCCCCGAAGATGGGCAAAACCCCTACGGAAGGGATGGGAGCTTCCACAAAAATACAGGCTCTCCTCCCTCCCTTTTATAAGCCACTGACCTAAACTGAACCGTATCACATCACTGCCTAAATTAACACAGAATAAACTGTACAAGTACCTCGTTACAAAAAAAAATAAAGAAAAATAGAAAAAGGGGAAAAAAAAAAAAAAGAAAAACCACTTGGCAGACATGTTTTCTACAAAATAAGCCTACTTGGTGAAATTCTCATTTAAAATAATTGATTCAGCAATAAACCAGCAGCATAGCCCAGAAGCGCAAACAGCAGTATTTACCAGCAGCGCTTGCCCAGATAAGTAAAAGTTCGTAATAAACAGATCACCCGTTCCTGTGCTTATATAAATGCAAAACGGAGCAACAAAACGTAGCAACAATACAAAAGACAAATAAATGAGTTAGACACGGAGTCCAGGAGTTTAAGAAGTCTCCCCTGTATTTAATAAAGCATGATTTTTTTTTTTTTTGTTAGAAACACTAACAGATCCCTCACAGATAGTTTTTATCTTTATATTCTTATATAAGACATTTTGTGTTTAAAGTGAACTATTGCTTCATCTAGGTGGCCCCTCTGCTGGGCATAGAAACTAGGTCGTGAACAAAATAAAAAAATCACCATTGAAAATTACAAATCATACAACTTTAAAGCATTTTGATATTCCTCCCGCCCCCCGCCTCAGTCCAAAGAGATAAATAATTGAATCGCTGGGAATGTAGAAGTCTGTGTTTTAGCGAAAATTTCTGCGTCTACGTAAAATAAAAAAGAAGCCAGCCAGAGTCACGATTAGTTGAGAGACGAAGGAAAATATGCAATTACAGTTCATCCCATTCTATCAGCTCAGCAGGTGGAAAACATTTAAACCGGGGACTTCTCAGAACCGAACCTAACGCTTTGTTTCTATCACGGGTCAAAGTCCTCTCGCAATCAGTGAGACACTTGCTTTCGAAGAACTGAGTATCGGGGATTCTGCAATGATTTCTAATTAAAACATTAAATCTTGTCATTTCACAAGGTTCCAGATTTTTTTGTTTTCTTTCATTTTTCTCCAGGAAAATTAGCATGTATCTAGTGCAAAGCAAACGATTCTCCCCCGCTGCCCTTTAGAGAACTTCATATATACCAAACGCTATTAAACAATTGACTTTGTATCAGTTCTTAAAAAAGGATTAAAATTACTCTCGTGACATCGAGGTTATGCTGCCTTCAAAACCATCCAATTAGGAAAAAAGAAAAATTACCTTTGGACAATTAATTTAACTAAAATTGGATCAATTAAAAACCGTATCTTTGCAAGTTTTTTTACATTTACAATACATCTCTGTTTATGCATAAAATAAGCATTTTGAGTACGTTTTCTCTTAGCCTAGACCAAGAATAAGTTAATATATTTAACAATTTGATTAGGTTCCAATTTTGAAATCTAATGTACAGCGTAACATATCATTTATAGCTCAACGACTGAGCCTGCAGATGGAAAGAAAGGCTGGAGCTGCCACTGACTGCTATCTGCATCGACACCAGGGTCTCGACTTCTACCGAAGCAAAAGAGCTATACAGGATTATCAGTAGAGTGGATCGTTCTTTCTCAGGGCTATTTTACTCAAGAGAATCCATTTAAAATTGCTCAAAACATCAAATGAAACACAAGTTATCTAAACATCAGATTTTCTAATTTTATTAAAAACGCACAAATTTTATCCAACATGTTTTCTTTCATACAGTGAATGGTCTAATATGCACTGGAGGTCACACAAGCTTAGGTTTATTAGAACAATAAAAGACATATGAGAAATTTAATATATAAAGAAAAAAGTAGCAGCTGTTGACTGCATATTTGACCATAAAATTTAAATATTTTGGACTTTTATTTTAAAGACACAAAAATAAAACCTGTGTGGGTCTATATTAGTCATATTAACAATTCCATGAATGTTCAACAGGACTAAAAATTAGCAAAGATGTTTGTTTGTTGGTTTTGTTGGTTTTTTTTTAACCTTGTAACACTTTTTAAACACCTTCTCGGGTTGCTGGTGCAAAGCACCTTACAGTATTTGTGCTATATATTTACTTTATTTGGCAACTGTCTGGGTTTTGTGGGGTTTTTTTTTTTTTCTTTGCCTTCTGTAAACAACACCTTTTACAAACTAGCACAGTGAACCACAAGCCCTGCAATCTGTTATAACATCTACAGAAAAGAAAATGAACTATTTTGGTTGGTTGCTCAAAATATTTTGCTTTTGAACAAGAGGTTCTAAAACAGGATTTATTAGTAAAACATTGAACTCCTGAATTTAACATTAGACGTAAACAGTTGACTGTTTTTAGTTCAATAGAGTCTTTTTGTTTAGCTTTTCTCTCTCTGTGAAGGTAGAATACTTTTTGTTTGTTTGTCTGTTTTCAAGTCATGTTCGTTAGAGATCTGGGTGGTGACCTTTGCTATGATGAGGAGGTTTTGTACGTGTAGCTTTGTGAAGGTAGAAGAGTTGGTGCGGAGGGCTTAACATTTAGTATTTGCTATTTTGGAAAACAAAACAAAAACAAAGGAAAAAGAAAGTTGTCCCACCTGATAGTCAGCAGGCTGAAATGGCTGAAGCTAAAAAGAGTTTCTTGTTGTCGAACTTTCTGAGAGACAAAAATTAACAAACAAATTCATAATGCCAGAACCATCCTTAACCGGGAACGCTAGAGTTCTTGAAGCTTTTTTTCCCCCTTTTCTTTGACCTTTCCTTCATTCAATTATTTTTTTTTTTTTTTAAAATGAGAAGTTTCTAAGGATTGTGGCTCTTAGGATGACATCCAACCGGGTAACCAAACTTACGCCATCCTAGGGCATGGCAGCACTTTACTGTACAGCTTCACCAGTTTCTTTGTCAATGGTACAAAAAAGTCCCCTTGCTTGTTTGATACAACCATAAGATGGAGATTGTCCTGGTCTAGAGCAAAGCTTGCCTTGGAGCGGTTTGGATTCAGTTCGTTCCCAAGGTAACATTGTCTTAGGGCAGGAGAGATGTTCTATTTATTCACTTCTGTACACCGTAACAATAAGCAGACTAGATGATCATCACTTACTTAGACCCAGTTTGTTTTAAAGCTACCACACAGCCGCTTCATTCATTTCTGGTGGATGTGACAAGTGATTGCCATAGTTAGCACCACCGTTGACGGATATCGAAGAAAATGGAGGACTGGGGCCAAAAACTTCGGCGGACATGGAGTGCAAGGACCCGGGCAGGTTGGGTTCGGGACTGGGCGAGTCTCCTGGGGGGTGCGACATGATGTCAGTGAAGCGCTGAGCCTCACTGGAGGGGTGATGTCCGGGCAGGGGGTGATCCATGGCCCCCAGGGGGGTGCCTGACGGCCCCGAGGAGGGCACGAAAGGGAGATCCACGGGCGTCTGAGCTTGAGAGGAGGGAGGTCCTTGCGGGAAGAAATCGTAATTGCTTCCAGGGCCGTAATACTCGCTCTGATAATCTGGTGGACGAGGAGAGAGAGAGAGAGGGAAGGTAACACGCAGGCGGAGCGGCCGAGTGGAAAAGACACGAGAGCGCGCTTCAGCGGCGGCGCGGCCGGGTGCCTCCCACTGTCACCCGGGGCTGGCTGAACCCCACGGG
>NW_009630557.1:0-27974 GCF_000690535.1 Cariama cristata
TCCAGCCTGTCCAGATCCCTCTGTAGACAGATCCCTCTGTCCTCCAGCAGATCAACACTCCCACCTAGCTTGGTGTCATCTGCAAACTTGCTGAGGGTGCACTCAATCCCCTCGTCCAAATCATCAATGAAGATGTTAAACAGAACTGGCCCCAACACTGAGCCCTGGGGGACAGTGCAAACAGTGCAAGACTGACTTTAAAAAAAAAAAAAAAAAAAGTGCTCTGCTGAATCATTGTAGTGTAACTTGCTGTTCACAACCCAAAAGTTCCCAGAAACCACATACACTGTATGCTTATGTCAAGCTGTTAAAATGTACTTCTCTTAAATGAGGTTTCTGATATGAAGTCTGTATTGAAATGCAAGCAGCTTGCTTATTTCTGGGGAGTTACCTGAAGGGAGATTGATGCACAAGCTGCAGAAATGTGCAATGCTGTCCTCAGTTATTACAGAATGAAATGCCGTGTACAGTAACTTGCTGTCTTTTGCTTGATGTATTTGGATGTCATGTGTATTCATCTTGAAACCTATATACAGACTAAATAGCTCATTTTTTTACCTTGTACAAAATTGTACAACTCCTGTAGTTCAATACCTTTGCACTTGTTGCTAGTTAAGCTCAGAAAGGATGGTTAAACTTTAAGATTGTGAATCAGGTCATGAATCATGAAGAATTTCATAGTAATAGTTTTTCAGTTGTTAATTACTAGGGTAACAGCACTGCCAAGATGTCCTAAAAAGGATTCCATCTGTTCTTCTCAACACCCTACAAATGCTATTGTACTTTCTATTGTATTTATTATAAAAGTGACAACAGAAAAATCCTGAAGACGTCATCCATATGGAAAATACCAATCTGCTTCAAGAGTCTTTGACTTGAAGAATTTCCAATCTAAGTGCAAAACAAACCAAAGGAATAGAAATAGGATGCAGGATGTGCTCACAAAGGTTTTAGAGATGTAGTAAGAGGATGATGAGGACTGGAGGTGGATAACTGCAGAGCCACTAGGTAAAGTACAAGTCTGGATCTTTAATATTCTCTCTGTCCTGCAAAGGATTTCCTACTGCGCACAGTGAATACCACTGAATAACGAGGAATAGCCACAAAAACATCCCTGATGTCCTCAGGCAAACATATCATCCACTATTTCTCCTGTTTATCCAACACACAATCCATATACATGGGTTTTGGAGGTATCTTTTACATGGATTTTGGTGGATAAGGTGACTTAGCATTTATATTAAAGGAGTAATTACATGAGCAGAGAGATTTTGGTGAGATCTTTTTCAGCCCACTTACCATGGCACTTTCATTCAATGCATTAATACCTTTTCCCTCGTTTCTAGCTGCTACCATTTTGTGGTGCTTTTGATTGACAGCAAAGGTAAGTGGGCTTGTCACTAGGAAAGTAAGCAGGGCTCCAACACAAACACTCTCACCTTGATGAGTAATTACATTGCCTCTGCAACACAATCAGTCTCTGCTGGCAAACAGACTGAGAAGTCCAAATCCACGCATAATTCAGTGTTTTTCACAAGGCTGCTTACAGCTAGAATTGACATTACCAGAAAGTTAAAGAAAAATTGACACTGTTCAAATGTTGCTTGGTTGTTTGATTTTGAAGTTAACTCTTAACAGCCAAACACATATTCACAGAAAGTCAAACTGTACATGACATAAGGAGTGCAAATTAATGTTAGCTTTATATTTGGTAGGAGTTTTACAATCAGTGGCACTTATTGCAGTATAGTTCTGTCAAACATTACTATTGTCTGAATCCTTATTACTCTCTTAGTCCATTTAGTTTACTTCATTATGGACTTGCTCCAAAAAACCGATGTCATTGGTAAAAAAGACCCCTTTAACTTCAGAGCATTCATGATCAACCACTTACATAGTCCTAATATTTTTAACACCAACCTGTAGCTCTGTGAGAAACCCATGTCCAACTAGAAACTGCAGCTCAATGATGTAATTTTAGAAGTATTTAAGACTACCACCTGTCTTTGCAAACAGTAGTATGTTGCAAATGATCCTTATTTACTCAACTATAACTTGACTGAATTCTTTTAATAGTATCTGGCAGTTTCCACTGGCTGGTTTTAGTTTCTATGGAAACCATTTCAATTATTATTTTTCACATAGGACTAAATTGCTTCATAGACTACCTGACAACATATGAATACTTGAACTCTTGAATGAAATATTTGTACCCTTAGCTCCAGAAATAAAGAATGTGTTCAGTATTCTAAGACCATTTAATTTTCCAGGATCAAATAATTGAGATGGGTGAGAAAACTTGAAGTGC
Organism: Cariama cristata; assembly: GCF_000690535.1. Taxonomy (NCBI): domain Eukaryota; kingdom Metazoa; phylum Chordata; class Aves; order Cariamiformes; family Cariamidae; genus Cariama; species Cariama cristata. The sequence goes on from NW_009630557.1 coordinate 2,309, forward strand.
CATGGCATAATCTCTAATGAATCCTACTATATGCTGCAGGTTGAGGATCACAACAATTCCCCAGCTTCTATATGAAGAAGATATCAGGGTAAAAGTAACCATTACAAAGAGAGGAGGAAAGGGTTGCTGTGGGGGTAAGCCTTGTTTGCTTGCCAAGGAGGTTATTGATTTTGGTACACAGAGATCTGAAGTTTGATGGATTCTTTCTACTGACATTATTTAAAATTTCCTACTGAAGTTGAGTATGGTTGTCAAGGAGGTTGTTTTATAGATCTTTTAAATTTTGAACTGTTTAATGTAATTTATATTTTGATCTTTTACAATATACACCATGAAAAAATAACTATGCATTTTAGCCAACTTGTATTCAACTAATGCTGTTAAGTATGTTAAACATAGACTCATTGAATGAGTTTAAAAGCAACGTATGTAATGCCAAAACATAATCTTCTACCCCCAAATCAAGGTATTTATCCTTCAGGTAATCCAGTAAGACTGACTGAATTCTGACAAGATGTCTTGGGTAGTTAATTCCCATGCCCTTTGCTAAAGCATGAATCATAACTTAGAGTCAGGGAATTTCAGTTTAGGAACAGAGCCACTGGACTTCAGATAAAAGGAAATCAAGGTGAAGAACAGATGAACAAAAAAGTAAAAGCCCTCTGCAGGAGACTAGCTTTAGCAGTGTTGCATCAAAAAGAAAATTAATATTTTCTCAACTCTCATACTTTTCTGCAGAAATTTACCATCTCTGTAATGTTGGAAAGGATTTTTTAATTTTCTTCTTGACTACTTTTTAATTTCTGTTTATTTTTCTTTTCTGTATGATCCCTTTGAAGTATGGAGTTACAGTATCTTATATAAAAACAGTGCTAATTATAAACACCTTTCACATAACAGTGACCAGATTTTCCTCTAAATATCACTGGGACATTAATTACTAATTGACCAAAGATTGTCTACAAACTTTTTTCTAAGGAATCTTGTCAAATATTGAGGAAAATGTATCACTTGTGTTGTGCTGAGAAATACCGTATTCTAGTTCTAGACCCAGGGCAATTATGGAGTAGCTTTCTTATTTGGAGTGAGAGTGGAAGCAATGTGTTGTCTTCACTTCACTTTTTTTCTTCTTTTGCGAATGACTAGTTCAGACATTGGACATAGCTGCAATTCTTTTTCTCCTGGAGTGGAGATCTTTCTCAGAAATGATTGATGGATAACACTTTCTGCCCCCAAATATACTCTACCAAGGACAAAGAGACCCAAAGCTACTTCTAAGAGTCATATGAGGTCACATCACAGTGAAATCAGAACTATCACTGCATTACATCTTTCATCCCCTTTCCTTTCCTCATCAAATACCAACCTTAAAACAAAACAGCAACAACAACAAAACAAACAAGAAAATAAATCATCCAAAGTTTAGAAGTGCAAACATTTGGGGTGGCCCCTAAACCTAGGATTTCCCTGTATTGTATGCATCCACTGGGAGTCATCTTCTATTTATTTGTCTTTTCCTGTAACCATTTCTTCGTTCGTTTGCACCAAAAATGGTTCATGAATTTCCCATGTCTCACTCTGTTTTAGAGAGAATTTCAGACCATTCTAGTCTTTGTTGAGTCATGCTGAACATATTAGTCATCTGTATACTAAGTTTTCAGAACCTTTGATACTACAGCAGTTGAGCTCAGCTGTAGAAATATGGAGCTTCTCTATTCAGGATCCACTACAATGTAAGTGATTTGTGAAGATATTGTTTCAGACACTACTCATGATTCTCCTGTTTTGCTACTAGAGTTGTGTAGGTTCTGGGCCGTGAATCTAATTTAGTGCATGAGCAGCATTTGTTGTGTTCAGCATTACAATAACTTGCAAATACTTTTTTAGATGAGCACGCATGCTGCATTTACAGGCTCAGGAAGCTCTCTCCAATTAAAAACAGATTGTCCTTAACAATATCTATAAATGGGAACTAGAGTATCTGTTCTGTTTTCTGTTGCAAGTTTTTTTTTCCTTTGTAACAAGTTTACCCAAACTGTTTTCTGCTTTATTATCCTGATAAGACAGCAAATTCCATTTCCTGCCATCTGTTGCTAAATTTGCAATTTTCCACAAGATCACTATGTATATATAGTATTTTTTTCTGTTTGATACTTTAGAGAACTTCCTATAGATAGACAAAATGACTGTTCCATTCTTGACTTAGCAAACCCTACCCTCATGGTTTGATTAAAACAAAACAAAACAAAACAAAAAACAAAATCAAAACCACCCAAAATAAACCCACGAAGATTCTCCTCCTACGTTATGTACATTGTGAGGGGATTTGTTGGTTTCCCAATTTCATCTGTCTCTTCAAACTTACAGTCCATTTCTTTTGACATGTTATCATTTCTAAAGCTTGTTTTTTATTCAACTTATAACTGATCTATTGCATTCCCTATTAACTGCTTATTTGTCTGTTTTTGATGGATGATTCCTTTAAATATCCAAGAATCTGTAGAGAGAAAAATAATTTTGCTGCAGGATTGTTATAGTTGCTTTGTACCCATGCAGATCTATGTTTCATGTTTCTATTTTCTTTTCTTCCTGAATATCCCATAAAAGCTTGTCAAACTTAAACCTCCTTGATGCTCTTTGGATGCTGAGAAAGATCATATGAAAATCTGTCCATGAGGATGATATTGATAATTAACAGAGATCTCAAAGCAGCAGTGAATAGACGTTCTTCTTCATAAATAATTTAAAATTGAGAGACTTTTAGGAAAAAATCATGGTCATATATGAACATAGAGAAGTTCTCAAATATGTATGCACAAATCTAATTTGGAGATGAGACACTCATTAAGGATAAATCCTCATAATTTTGTTTCTGTTGCTGGGATTTCCAATAACCTCATTGCCATTTAAGTTTTCTCATTTGGGACTCTAGAGGAACCACTCTTGTTTGTTTTGTTTTCGTGTAATTTTCCCACTTGGATTCTGAAGAAAACAAAGTTTATTTAGCAGTATTGTCTGTGAGTCCTGTCTACCATTCCTTCATTATTTCTGCCAATAAGTTTTGGAAATGTTCAGCTAATATCTACAAAATTTGACAAATGGTCAAAAATATCAAAAACATTGAGTTCCTCCATGTTTTATGAAAACAAGAAGATATTCCATAGGATGGCGATCCTATTAAGTTGCAGTGTAAGCCCAAATATTCCATAAATTCACACGGGAATTCAACGAGAGGCTAATTTATAGGGAAACATGACTTACTAGTTTCAGCACTTACAGAACTATTTTCTTTTTGAATAATCCTTTTTTTTTTAGGCAACAACTGTTTAAGCAATACAAAGATACCTGGGGGGTCAATGGGAGTGGAGGAAGAAAAAAGGAAACAGTCTTGTAGATGTCTGATGTATTTTAAATTGTGTTTTTGTGAAAGCCACGTCTTTAACAGATCTTCTATGAACACTGAAGTCAGTCAAAAGCCAAAGCCAGTCTCTCTGAAGTTATTAAGATATATCACCTTTCTCCTGGATTAATGTGTTTATGACAAATGAAAATTGACCACAGGAAAACAGTTCTTGTTCATGTCAACAGCTTACTTGTTCTTCAATATAGCGTAACCAACATTTGGTATATTCAGAAACCACCAGTACTGTGCACATCTATTTATCACAGGGTGCCAAGGAAGTGTTACAGTCAAACTCACAACTGCAGTTAATATGCAAAGCTGAATCATTTCATGAGGGGATACTCTTTAAGAATATCCTTGTTTTCCCAAGGATGGTTCTCTAAAACAGTGTGTCAGGCAACTGGAGTGAAAACTAATATTTAGACATATTTTTTAAAGCATAAAGAACAAGAATACTTTTAACCATAGAACAAAATTTGTTAATATGTGTTCACATTCTTTATCATGAAAATAGTTTTGCTAAGGTTAGTATATTTGCATTATTCTTATCTCTTGTCAGGTCTATTGTCTATTGTTATTAATTTCCTTCTGACCTGCTAAAGTATTTCTTACTAAACTTAAGATTCTCCTACTAGGATATATCCTTGTAAGAACCTGAGGAACACAAAAATGACACTGCAGTAATATATCAAAAATACTAACTAGTTTAACTACACAGTCATTGCCTCACAAATATATACAATTCCATATGCTTACAAATAAACAACTGAATAAAGTTAATTTTCTATAGAAAATTATGAGTTTTAAAATACATTTAACATTTTCTCTTATTCATTCACAGAAAGCTTAACATATCCAAGACAAATTAAAAATGATGACAGGAAAGTGGTATCTAGGCCCATGTAAATAACTTGTTTGGTTCCTAGCATACATTTTGAAGAAGATAGAGTTCTGAAATGAGGATTTAATTTGTATTATTCTTCTATTAAAAAGGAAAAAAAAAAAAAAAAAAGAGAGAGCTAAAGTTCTACTCAGGGAATTTTATTTGTGTACAGGAACTTCAGAAAATTTTCATTTCTATATTGTTAATTTTCTTTGTTTCTTTATCTATTTGATACCTGCCAGACTGAGAGCAAGTTGTTCTGTAGATCGATATGATTGCTGCTGCAGGACTCAAACTGAATCCTTTTCACTAGGGATACAGTTAAAATTAATGAAATTAAAATGTTAATATTTCATTAATGGTAAACTTATACTGTCTTACAAATAACAGAAAAAAGGAATGGGAGAGAACTTAAGCCATAAGAAATTTCTTGTGACTCAACTCGTCATAAATAATAACATCTTTGAAAAAAAGACTATTCATCAAGGAAAAATTCATTTGTTATAAAAAATATCTTAATTTGGACAGTCATTATAAAGGAGAACTCATTCTTATGTTGTGAGATCAGTGGGTATCTTCCAGCTGATGCCAGCAGCCCATTAAATGAACTTCCTTTATGAGTGAGATTTCACACAACGCATAGCAGCAATTCCAGTTCCAGTTGAATTTCAGTAGAATTTAGACGGTTGCAAATTTTTGTCTTGTAATTAATGGGCAATAAAAACTGTCAAATACCCTTTTTATTCAGAGTTGTTAATACCATGCCATCGTTTTACAGATGTTCAGGTTATTCAGGTGCTTGTGTGCAGGTCCCACCGTGGATGCTGCTACCAGTACCACAGACGTTCTGGGGCACCTCTTCAGGCTCAGACATGACACTGAAGGAATATGCACTTGATCCTTAACATGACATAGGTGCTTTCTTCATACTATAGTCATGGCTTTGTGGCTAATCCCTTCACCATGAAGTACAGTAGCAGCTATGATACTGGTACTCAGAATATCAGTGCCCAGTCATCAGCTTCCCCTAGCCTCAGGCATGCCCTTAACTCTCCTCAGTCCACCTGGGCCACAGATGTTAAGCAAATATTCTGTCCATGTCCGTCACACTCAACCAAATATTTACACCTCTTCCAAGATTTATATAATGACCCCAATGTCCACTGAACAGCCTTTCAGTGTTTTATATTCCTCATCCTCCTTGAAGGGTGAATTCCACAGAGGAAGACTGAGTTTCTATGCAGTGTATTTCCTTTTGTAAGAACATGGGAGCTGTTAAGACTCCAATTGTCATGTAACTATTCAGAAGTGCTATGCTACAATAATCTACTTTTATGGGAGTTTGGAAGATGAATATAAAATAACATAATCCCCAGCTGTGCTGTTACGTGTAAAGCCATCCCATTAATCATGCTCAGTTTTACTTCACAGCTTAAAAGTATGCAAAACGTTAGTGCCATTCAGGTGCCTTAATACTGGCAGTTGCACACCTTAACTGCATTTTAAAAGCTATCTTCTCAAGAAATTAAGCACTCAATCTTTTCCTTTCCTCCAGTGGAAATGTTAATTCAGTGCCTTCTGATGTCAACAACATATGCAGAACAGCCTAGAAATCTAGGCAAGCAAATGAAACCTCAGAAGTATGCCAGCTTATACCAGAATATAAAGTGTTAACCACATTAAAAAAAAAAAAAAAAAAAGTTTCTTTGCAGATTTAACATCTGTATTTTTCCATGAGGATACTGGGCACAAATAACAGTAAGTGGTTAACCTACATAATTGTGGGGAGAGGGGATTAGATTATTTGGGGTTCAAAAGAATGAATCCATACTAGATGATGTTACCAATAGAGAAATGAAAATCTTATTAAGGTCTAGGGGAGCTTGCAGACATAAGAGTGCAAGTAAGTATATACTCCAAACTGCTCACTTCTTTCCTGGAGCTCATAGCATTGATGTGATGTTGGATTTGAATTGTGATCAAGCAACAGAGTTCAGATCTAAAAAGGAATACGTAATAATTTCAGGAAGAGAGGAAACTACTGTAACTAGTTATTGCTTTTTATCTGATAGTTTGAAACTCCAGTTTTCTACTTAATCATCAAGGCAATACCTCAGATCAGAACCAATGGACTGTCGTGAAACAGAGCGTTTTCTTCAAAAGCGTGGAAAGTGCTGTGACTCAGAGGGAGTATTCTGTGATGTACCCTCCTAAAACAAAGCTTCCCAGAGTGTGAAAACAGAATCCACAAGGCAGGACAGTTTTATAAAATTCCTGGGGGATGAATTAAGAAACTGTTTGCTTTTTGGTTTTTTTAAGTGGCAAAGTTTTGTGCATTTTAACTTGTGTGCACAAGAAATTTCTACTTGACAATCTTGAAGGAAAGATGTACCATTTTGTTGAAGAGAGAGTTCTGCAAATATTCTCCTTAATTTTATTCATTAAATTTCTGTAAATGTATGAATATGATTTTGTGTGTGCAGAGTTGTGTATTTCATATCAACTATTAGGGATTATGATCTGCAAACATTGCAAGGTATTTCTACTTATGTTTACTATCAAGGTTAGACATTTAAGCCAGGAATTTAATAAAAATGACATGAATTTCACACACACAGAGTACTGGTTCCATTTCACTAACTTTCACACAACCGGTGGAAAGGATGTAGTGAATGCTCTTGCAAACTTCAAAGACGAAATGGATTACAAGAGGTTTTTTTGTAAAATATATTTGCAAGTTTGGTTGAGATGTGTGATCCCATAGACTGTGAGACTTGCATTGTCATTGATTTCACAACTGCATGGCACCATTCATCTGAATTTGTCTGTAGAGCTCTACAATCAGATGACTGTCTGATATTCAGCAAAAAGAAGAAACAGGCTGTGGAATCATTATTTGCCAAGATTCACAGGTGCCTCCTGTAGAAAACTTCTTAATAAAGCTTCACTCCTCTGTGTTGAGACACTAACCTCTATTCAGTAAAGAGAAATTTTGCCCTTCATAGACAGAGAGTCTCTTTTTATCTTTGAAGTTAATCCAACCCCAAGTTGCAGTAACACTTAGAAGCACAGATGCAGATATTCTGTATAGACTTCCTTTTAAATATTCATGGATGGAAACCTGTTTCTCTACTTCTGTCATTCAAAGCTGAGGATTTTGCCTTTTATGAACTTTTGCTTGTCTCTTAATCCACAAGTAAAATGTTTCCCCTCCAACACAGTTGACATTATATCCAAATGTGGATATATATAGATAAGTCGTTTACATGTGCAGCAGATGGTCAGCAGAAGAAATAAAAAATCACTTAATGTTGAGCAACCTCATACCAATGGCAAGATTCATTAAACTGTGGGCTGGACTCAGCAAGACAGAAAATGCTAGTCAAGTGTTTTGCAATGTATTGAGGGCTAAATTGATGAAACAGAAAGTCTGCATGCTGTCTTGGGATTTGCTACATTGGTCTCTACTCAGAGCTTATTTAACTGAAGTTTTATAGAGAAACATTAGGGACAACACAGTCAGCAGCTTAGCTATCCATTTCACAGTACCTTGCTCTCATCTTGGACATATTTGCCAACTATCTCATTTATATTTATACTGTACCTTAACCATCACTCCAGGCGTTATCTAAACCAGTAGTGCTTTCTGCAGATAATACACTGATGAAGCAATCTACACAGATGGTAAGCTTTCAACTTACATTAAAAAAATCATCAGTTATTGTTCCTACTTTTTTTCCAAAATTAAGGCAACTTTGTCCAAAAATGTGTGGAATAATATATACACAGTTTCAAGGGCATGACGCCTTTGGGTTCTTCTAAGGTCAATTAAAGAATTTTTTAGAATTTCTTCTTAACTATCAGCCAGAAGTTTCTTAAATTTGGAAGATTAAAAAAAAATAAAAACTAATAGAAGTTTAAGATAATGATCCTGATTTCAGATTCTATTGGAAATATGACTCTTTAAAATACGGAAGGAAGGTCTTAGGAAACATAATGAACACAGTCTAAGCAACGTTGAGAGAGATTTCTAATTGCTGTTTTTTAGAAGAGTATGCATTTTGAAAAGTCAATTTCTTTCAAAATTTCTTTTTTAATACAAAGACTTGTACATTAATTTTAATTGATGCCACAAATCCTGACATTTGCTGCACTTTTATGAAATGAGGAGAGGTTTGAATGCATATTAAAGTCATTCCTGTCGTGCGGGTAGAGGAGGAATTACTTATCTGAGAATCTGAATGACGAAAAAGCCAGACAATCAAAGGAAAATAAAAAATAAAAAACTTTTGCTTGTTTTTCTTTTTTAATTAAACAATGGGGAAAAAAGCTTGACTCTGTAGAGATTGAATTCATTTTTATCATTTCCTGAGTTTTGAACAAATACATTCATTTATTATTGAAGAATATGCAAAGAAAAAGTGATTCTGAGTAGAATTCAGAGAAGGTTTTAGTTTGGTTTGGTTTAGGTGATCTTCTTACTTTAATATCTTGACAATTGAGAGCAGTCAGTCATTAAAGATAATAAAATAAAACTATGTTAGAAAATTAGCAAATGTCACCTTTTGTCTCAAGTGGCAACAATTTTTATTACTTCTACTCCTTGCAATATGCAAGTCTTTTATTTTATACTTATGGTCTGTGGTTCCATATATGGGTTTCTAGAAAACTGATAATACTATGACTAGGATAATTTCCTGACAAATTAATTGGAATTAATGTAGCTATGCTGTATCATCTGCTACTTGAGGGATTTTTTTAATGATTTGTGGTCATCAATTTTAAACTATACTATTGATTGTATCTCCTTAATATGTCTTAGAGTCCAAAAAAAGCATACACTAGATGGGTAAACAGATTATATGTTCTGAATCAATGCTTGCCCTCCAGTCATGTGGGATAGATCACGTGGGATCCCAGGATATGACTTCTATGTTATTTCCTCTTATAAATTCTGTCACTTTCCTGTGCAAAAAAAACCTTCCTGCCATTTCCTTCAGTGAGGTTTGGGATGCCATAGGACACAGATGTCTTAGACATTTGACTTTCTCTTTGTCATTAGTTGTTATGCAGTTGTAAGATATGGAGACAACTGTTTAACTCCAAAATAGTGGACGATCTGTGAATGTGGAGGAAGGCAACTTGATAGAAAGGCAATCTTGTTTTCATTTCAGATGTTGCTTTAAGGTCCTGATCTCCTTCACTTGTTGATGGACTAAAACTGCATTTGCATTCTCTCAACCTGAAGCTTTTCTGTTTCCTGCCTAAAAAAAAAAAAAGACTTTAAAATTGATTTTTTTAAAGAAAGTTACTGATAACACAGTGCTTTGTATTCATTCTCTGTGGTATATTTATGGCACTTTTCCAAAAGAATACAACTATCTGGAAATACCTGGGAAAAAATTGCACAAATGTGGGTCTGTGTTTTTTGTACAATAACATCTTATGGGAAGTATCAATTATAAAGAATTATCTTTTTTTTTTTTTTTCCAGAACTACACAAAACATATGACCTAAGTTTACACATCAATAAGATAATGAGTTCTTCACAGACTATAAACATCCATGGCAGTTAATGATTGCACTGAAAATTAGCTTTTCTAATGGATAAATTCTGTCACTCTTATATTTTCTCCTCTCTTGTCTGGCAAGTAATCTGAAAGCAAATGATCCTATTCTAGGTAAAAAACAACTTGGTCAAGCTAAGTAAGGATAGCAGAACCCACTCTTGACATTTTTCTACCTTTAATATTACCCAGAGTAAGAGATGATAATCTACTGCTTATTAAATACTTGGAATATCTTTTGAGGTACAAAAAATATCCAAGCTGTATACAGTCATTTCGGAAACAAGGTTATACCTTGCTAGATATTGCCACATACCAGATGTAAGCTGAACTGAAAACTCTGGAGTTAGTTTGTGTTAGCTGGGGTCTGTGAGTGTTGCCCTTGAGCTACATTAAGTTTGTAAGAAATCTGTCAGGAGTGTAATATGAGGTGAATACCTCAACAATAAAGTTTTTCCCTGGGTGACATGTGTCCACACGGCACACGTCATCACTACAGTTGGCGCCCTTACCGATGCTCTCAGATGAGAAGCCAAGGAATAAAACACTACGGAGTTTATTATTTATCATGGACTTGCTTTCATACCTTCCAGCTATAATCCCTCCAAGTGAAAGCTGAAACATGTTGGCAAGACAGTGCAAGCCTGGGCCTGCTACGGATCCTGTCTCTCTGGGAGCACATCAGAGGGCTGGATGTTTCTGAGTTGTCTGCCTGGCACCTCTCTGGGGTGCTAAATTCATTCAGAAAATGAGGAAGGCAGGAAGGGAGAAAGACAATGGGAGGCGGCAAAGACAGTTTCTAGCTCATGTCATACCACTGCTGTCAGTAGAGATCCTGGGTTTACTATTTGGTATTATTTGGGGTAAATGAACTGTACATTGTCTTTATCAATCTGTATATAGCTACATGCATAAGATACCAGTATTGAATTCATATTTTGACATTTTTAATTTTTCATAGGTTTTTTTATGTTTACAAAATTTAACTACTGTTGTATATACATTTTTCCCCTATTGTTTCTGGCAATAAATTACTCTACCCTTGACAGTATCCATAGCAATTATGCATAACTGAATTCTTATCTAGCAGTTGAATTTCAGAAAAATTAAATGTTTCCCTTCACTTTACCCTTCAATGTGCACCTTATTCTTTCTATTAATTTATTTTGCTCTTATCAAGAGCACGTAGGAAAATATAGAGAACATATGACAACAAAAATTAATGCATTTTTGGTTTATAAAAGACATAATAGACTAAATAAGAAAGAATTACTAACTTTGAATGATGGGGAAGCTGATATACTAGAGTTATTTTTTTCTTTGTGTTGCGAATGGAAGAATGACATAGTACAGAACAGCCGTATCAAATTCTGAATAAGTTTTTTCATGATCATATCTGCACATATTGGCCAGATAGGAAACTTGTTCCCAGAACTATGTCATTTGGAAGCATTTAAGAAACAACGGGATTGGTGCATGTTGCATGTTGGAAGCAAAGGATTTATTTTTTTAAAAAAGGAACAAAAGACTAGATACGACACAACACAAACAATTCAAATTCAGGCTTACAGTACTTTTCAAAGCATTTTTAAAAGTCAAAAGCTTGAAAACCCGCCATCTGCAGGACTGAAACTACCCAATCTTCAAACTTATCTAAAGACAAAGCTATTATATGTCTTCAGCTAAGATGACCTGAGGCACAGCCCTGAAGGATAAAGTCTAGCATTTGATGTCCCCTTGGAGAGCTAGTATCTCACCTTCTGAGTGAGGTAACAGAGTAAATTGCGTATGACTTAATGCAGGTGAGAAATATAAGACCCTTGCTTGTATCTGTCCATTTCTATGTCGATGAATATCTCATGGTTCTTTGACTTGTTTAATTGAGAAGTTTTTCTGAATCAGAGCCTGAAAAGCTTGTTTTCAGAGTGCTGACAGACATGACCTGACAAGCAGAGACCTCTTTGTCAAAATGAGACATCAGAGTGATGAAAGGTTTTGCCTGAAACATGGATATGCATGTCAATATCCCCCAACCCCTGCAAGTCCAACCTTCGTCTTTTATTCTGCACTCATGTCAAAGCTTTCTTGTGCTTTGCATTAATATCACCTTGCCACAGAGGAGACACTTTTTTGCTTTAAATAGCACAGACCAGAAAAGCGTTTATGTTACAGCAATTCATCCTAGCCTGAGCTGAGGCTGGGGCCCCACTGTGACATGCACTGTACAAACACATACCGAGACAGTTCTGTGTATCACTCTAAAGAAACACAATAGACAAAAGAGTGCAAGGGAGATGTGATATTGTCAGCCTATCATCAGCCCTATTGTACTATGGTGGGCACAGACAGAGGGACTTTGGTGACTCCACAGAGGAAGCCTGATACTAGAGACTAACTATCAAAGATCATTCTTTCTAATTTTTCTCCTATCTTATTTAATAGCTCAGAGATAATAAAAAACATGCCCTTATGGTACATTTTATACTCTTCTGGATCAGATAAAGCAATGTTCATATATGCTCTTGTACAGGCAAAATCTGGAAGATACTGCATCTTTCTGGACTTGGAGACAACCTGAAGCCCAGGGTGCTCCAAAATCCAATATCTCACACTGGTGTCCTTGTCTGACCTCCAGTTACATTTGTGGTGTACAACACCATGATGCTTGAAGGTGGATGGATGCTGTCTAGAGAGGATCATGGCCATCATGTCACATGTCATGACTACAAAGACAGACGGTCATCAGGTCAGGAGCAAACAGAAGCTGCCAAGCCCAGAAATATGTGCCAGGATCTATTCACATGTCAAGTAATTATTTTAAAGTGTAAGTTTGCAAGCCTTGTGAGTCACCATAGTGTTGACTCTGATACTGTTTCTACAAGTGATTCATGTGGATAGGTGATTAAGATATCTTTAAATTTGGTCTGAAGGAAGGTCTTTTACTGCAGTTTGATCGCAGCAAAACTCAAAAGGCCAAAAGTAAACCCCTCAGTATTGTAGATCTACACTGGGGACTAAATGTGCTGAATATTGTATCTTTATAGATGAAATTCTGCAGCAGCTTTTTCTTAATCTGCACTTTATTAATGCCACCTGTCTATAAAATAAAATGCTATTTTAAGCTGCCTATATTTTATTGTCTTCATATTTTCAGGCTCCAGTACTGGTAGCACCAACTGAGTTACAAACTTTACCTGGGGAAAAAAAAAAAAGTAATTTGGACATTTGGGTTGGAAATAAGGGGTTTTGGTAGGTGGAAGGGACAGAGGCAATTTGTAGTGGAACGAGTGTTAGCAGATCTGCAAAAAACGAGTACTCTAGATACTGTTTCATGAGGGAGAGAGGAAACTGAACCCGACTTCCAACTTCTCAGAACTGGACTGCATAGAGGAAATTGATCTTCCAAAAGAGTATGAGATTTCTGTACCTATTACGCTGTTACTCTTAGAAGAGAGACCACAAGATGGAGGTGAACACTAAAGTATTCATTCTTCTTGAGTGAAATGATTTCCTCGCATCATCTTACACTGTTGCACTTCTGAATACTGTCTTCTTTGAGGTGTTATCATCTTCTTTGAGGTCTGAATATTCAGCAGTATTATATAATATATGGGCGATACATGGAATGAAGTCATATCTATCATGTCAGTGTTTTGTCCTTTTAAAGTATAGACTGCTGGTGCAGCAGTACTCTAATAGTCATTAATGATTCGGTATTCACATGTTAGTATGACAAGTCTTTGAGCAAGATGTAATACAACATCCTGCAATATTAAATTAGTATAGTATCATATCATACTATATTAGAATAGCTCCTTTCATGTCAGATGATTCCTGCTAAGATGATTTTCTCTATTTTTAATAGTTTGCATCATATAACAAAACATAAAATATGATTGTTAAAGTACTGCTATTAGGGTACAGTTGCACTGGTAAATGGTTTGTACCTTAAAAACACAAAACATTGACATGAGACATGTGACTTCGTTGCACCTATTGCACATGTAGTTATTTCCAGAGCATGGAAGCAGGCATACTCCTGCTCTGTGACATTAATATAACCTGTCTACTAGTTTCACAACACTTTATGATATAGTGAAATTACTTCATTCTAATAGTGCTATTAATCAAAAAAATAAAAAATGGAATTTGGGGAGGCTGGATAAAATTTCGTGTCTACCATATCATCAAGAACAGCTTCTATGAGTATGTAATGAAGTACTGCAACATTAGAAAACCAAATCTCCTCGAGAGAAAACGTAGTACAAGGACAGATGCTAAGAGCAGTCTGCCCCTATGTATATATAGCTATTAAAATGTGTGAAAACACACATATACACAAGAGTTTATCTTAGCTTGTCGTTGTTATCAGACCTGTTATTTGCAGGCCTGTATATTATATTTTCATGTCTGTCACGTTAGTTTCAAATAACTCTAATCCCCAATCCAATTAAAGGTATCACCTCAAAGCGGATCATTTTATTTCCTTTGAGAAAAGATGCAGACTTATTATTCAGTTTAGTAAAGCAACTACTGCCAAACTGACCTTCATTTTATCTCACATACTTTCATCTCATCACCTTCTTTTTCTATGGCATGCAACTTTCAGATGTGCACTTGGTGTGTTAGATCAAATCAAAGTTTCCACTGGAGAGGTGTTCCTTTACATTGAAACTTGTAAATCCATTTTTAACTCCCACGTGCAACATCTTAATTGAAACAGATCAAAAAATTTTCTGGTATTTTTATGATACAAAATGATGTGCAATCTAAGTACATTTTTCTTTGTTGTTTAGAAACACCTCTATGATACATTACACTCTATTAAAAGGAGAAGTTCTTCTAACACCAGACAGAATATTGCTCATTTAACACCCCTTGTTTGGAAGTATCATATACATTAGACCCAGTCCATTCAACTGAGCTTTTGGTGTCTTACCCTGTCTTTCTGTAACACAATTTTAATCTAGACTCAATGTTCACCTTCATTCTAGCAGTCTGCTAAGTGATACATAATTAATTTTTTTCCCTTACATCCAATGTCACAAATGTGCTTTGAAAAGAAAAAACTCTGTGTGATATACTGTTAAACTTCCATGCATTGAACTTTGTGGCATCCTTGGTGGAAGATTTTATTCCTTAGTAATTTTGTGCCCATGAATCAGTTATAGCAAAGCAATCTAAAGTAACTGATAACCAACTTTGAGATGTAAGGAACTAATCCTGTCTAACATCCGGAGGGCACAGGATTAATCTACACTATCTTTTTTTTGTGTCTTTCATTCTAAAGCATTCTGAAGAAAACAGGTTTCAAGGCCTCAGTATTCTGATGGACTATGTTACAGATACTATAAAAAAGTCAGGTATCTTAAATGTTTTTTCTGCATATGGACTGAAGAGAAGACTAAAATATGAGTGCCTTCTCTGAAGTGTTTTTACAGTTTCCAGGTCCTGTTTTGCTCCTAGAGCATGTGAATTTTTTGCTCTGTGAACTTAAAAAGGAAGAGAAAAATGAGAAAATGCTAATTCATGACTCTTCCTCCTTTTATAGCTGCCTGTGGCCCATTCTGTGAGAAATTCCAGAATAAATTCTATTTTTGAACACCAGAATTTTTTCTGCAACTTTTCTGTTTGATGCAGCTATTGACTACCTCTGGTGATGAACTCTTTCTAAGTTTAAATTTGCTTCAGAGTATGTTTCTTAAAAAAAAAATCCTTTATGAAGATAAGGACATCCTTCAAACACAGGGCTTCTAAGAATGGTTTTCCTTTCAGAAATAAGGATTTTTATATGGTAATTAAAATATTTTTTTTAAGTTATTAGGTAATTTTTTCTGTATTTGCCTTCAGCTTGCATTACCAGAATAAGAACCTTTAAAAATAAGCTAGACTATTGGTATAACCAGCATCTTCACTGTAAATTAGATGGTGATATTAAGCATCCAGTCTTTTCAAAAATTCAAATACTGACATTCTATTCAAGATTTCATGCTTTTGTGTGCAATTGTATCTTGGTCTTTTGAAATAAAAATTCTTATTTACTTGAGTTTCTCATAGTCTTCAGTTGCAGTTTATTGCAGCAGATTTCCATTTTTTTTATTATATTAAGGAAGATGTAATTTTTTCCACTGGCTTACTGTTGTATTTACATTAAGTTTCTCCTTTTAATATTTTTGCTTATGTCTATTAAATCACAAATTGTACTGCTTAAATTTGGCCTCAAGTGATGCTTTTTCATTATAAAATGATTTAAACTGCATACAAATAAAGTTCGTACATGTAGCAATATACTGTACTGAGTGTATTTGCTCAAATGGATAACGTTAGCCAAGGAACCAATTTAAATGACACAGAAAAGAACAAAAACAAGTGCTATACTGGCACTTTCTGAAGGAAGAAATAAAAGCTTTTCCCTGTCTTCAATGTCTTTCAGTAGTGTTTGGATATTAAATTTAATCACAGCAAATCATTGCCTTTCTTACTGAAAAATATTTGGGAAAATGAAGAATCTCCTTCTCCATCAACACAATTTATATTTCTTTTATGCTCTTAAGCATGATGTTCCAATTTTCTTACTCCAGTTCCATAATTTGGGTGGGTGTAAGTGTGTGCTTACCCTAAGCTCTGGTTCACATTAGGTGTTTCACTGACAGCAATTCATGGGTAGGATCAGGTCTTCTGTTCCTGTGATTTTCAGCTTCTCAGCATATAGTCATTACATTTGGAAAGAAATCTTACTGTCATGTTAACCGAAACAGAAACAAAATCAACTTTCCTTCCCCATAACACAGTGACAAATGTATAACCACAACTTTGGTTGCTGCTTCACCTCTTCCCATTGCCATGTGCGAGCTAGTGTCCTATATGGACATCTCTATTGAGTAAAATTGATATTTCTTTATTCCCTCCACTTGTTTTATCTTTGAAAAATGAGAAGACTCAATCTGAAAGTGATGTTAACATGAGATTATGCACCCACAGATACTATCTTTCAGTGCAGGTGTGAGTCACAATGGTAAGCCTAAGCTGTGAGGAAGCCTGCCTTTTGCTGCCTGTGATAGGGCATCAGTTTCTCAACTCATTTGAGAAAGATGCTGCTGGAATCCATAGCTTGGACTAACTTAATGACTATGTCAGTCCTTTTTCTCAGAGTAGGTGTACTAGACCACAGATACCGTATGCAAACTGCTTCCAAAGATTAACAATTGTTCCTTACACATCATGATCCTAATATAGAAACATGCTTGATGAGCTTATGGCAGACATGGTTTTACACTTCATCTTAATTCCTACAAAACAAAATGTATTGTGCTTCTAGCACTGTTTCAACAACCCTCCTGTATACATTTTACAACACCTACTGATTCCTGCAAAGCAAAATATATTGTGCCAGTAGCGGTGTTTCAACAACCCTCCTGCATAAAAACTGTAGCAAGAGCTGGCCATCTAGTGGAATAACAATTGCTGCATGTGGCGGACTCTGGCCAAGCAAACACAATGAATAAGCATATGATACTGCAAGTTTTTAAGGTTGATGTGTCAATGCAATGAGAACATATTAGTAATAATCACTTGAACCTTCTGAAGCAGCAGAGCCTCAAATTCATGGAAGCAGTAGCTCATCTAGTAGCATTACTCCACAGAACATCAAGTTTCTTTTTCAGAGTGCATATTTTTAATCTTGTTTTTCTCTTTATTTCTTGAAATGGAATGTTTTTTCATTCCATCCCTGTATACAACAAGGGAACAGATCACCTGCATAACAATTTCTGTGCTCCTTGTTGGTTTTGAATTTTCAGCTGGTATTTTCCTTTGAACTCAGACAAACAGTAAATACTTCATTGATTACAGAAAGTGTATGGATTAATTCAGGTGAATTTTAAAAGTTACACTCAGCAGTAGTATAACAGTTTACAACGGAAATCTTCAGACTTTGATGTATCTTGGCATGATTTGACTTTCAGGAAAAGGAACAATGGTCTGTTTCATGTTAATGAAAGAAAGCTTAAAATCTGGGAAGAACATCTGGAACTTGAAAAGATTTGCAGTGAACAGAATAAAATAAAAATAGTAATCCTGTTCTCATCTCCAGTGTATACAAAAGTGCTGCAGTAAATAAGACATTGTTCTGATCACTAGTGCAGACTGAAAGAAAACTATTTATACAGTATTCTAGCTGAAGAATATAAACTGTGTTTAAAAAGGAGACATGGGAATGTAGTTTCTTTAACTTGCCAGTTAAGTGACTCTTTTCTACTATGAACAAATGGTGTTAGGAGAGGATTCAACAGTATTTTGGTTCAAGGATTAGAAAATTAAAATATAATAGTAATTTAGTCATGATTATTAAGTGGCTTGTTTCTTCAGGAAATATGGAAAAAGTTGCAAGCAATTCTAACTGATTAATGGAATCCTATTTAAAAACAATCAAGCAACAATTTGTTTCATGTTCAGTAACAAAATTTTGAGGCCAGAGAAAAGCGACAGGTATTTTCAGTAATTAATTATAACCTTGACCGTATGTAGGAGCTCTTTCAAGTGTGACAAAACGATTTCTGGGAGACTACACAGATAAATCCTTATAAAACTCAGTCTCATAGAAAGTTTTCATGAATTATATTAAACTTCTAGGACATAGCTCCCAGCTTCATGAAAGAAAAAACCAGCTCTCACTTTCGACATATTCCTTTAAAATCCTTTGTACATATCTTCTATTGACTTGTAAAATCAAACATTAGCACAGTTACTTTATTTTTACTCATTGCCAGCATCATGACCTTTACTAAAAACTGAAGCATTAGCTCTTTAATCTGTACCTGAAAAGACAAGTGCCCATAAAATACAATTTAAAATAGCATTTATATCTCCATTAACTCTGTCTAATTTCTCTTTCCATAATAAAGTTTAACCATAACTATCAATAGCAGACCCCAAACACTAATCTGAAGGAGTTGTTTGGAAAGCCTTTGGAAAGGATTACATTTTGTTCCAATTTCCCCTTCTTGTTTCTTGGGAGCCTAGAATATCATTGGTACATGAGGCTGTGAATTTTGCTTTTATTTCTGTCTTCTCTTAGATACTTGATTGTATCTTAAATACTCTCTTAGTACTTGATTTCGTTCTGTTATTCCAGTCACTTTCTGCTGAAATGTCTGTTTTCACAGCCTGAGCAATAATCCATGTTTCTCCATTGCATTACTCAAATATTCATTCTCTTTGCATTACCTGCTGTTCATTTGCTTGCTTACCTGTTAACAGTTCTGTATTGAAAAATTCAGTACCTTGTTGGGATAGGTATACTCTTATCATGACAAGTACCTGAATAGTATTCTATCAATACTTGTGTTTTCTTTCTCCTTGCTATCCACCTTTTCACGACTGATATTCCTTTATCCATTCCTCTATCTTGGTCTATCAGATTTTTTTTCAGCCTGGTTTGGAAATTAGACTGATTTCTTTTCACCTTTTCCCCTAGCTTCTCAGTTTAAAGCTCTTCTTATCAGCCATAAAAACCTTGATGTCAGAAGGCAATTTTCCCTGATAGTCAGATGGAATCCAGCCTTTGAAAATGCTCACTTTTAGCAAATACATCCCACTGGCTAAGTATTCACAAACCTGCCTTTAGCACTAATCTTTGAGCCGTCTATTGACCATCTTTATGTCATCGTATGTCTGATCTCCCTCTGTACTGAGTATAAAAAATTTTAGGGTAGTCAGTAAAATGGACATAATTGTCTTAACAGTTAAGTTAGCGATGCATTGCAAAATCAAACTGTTATGAAAGTCTAGTGCAAGTCCCTGTAAAACAAACTCATCGCTAGTAAAATTTATTGTCATGGAATCACAAAATCATAAAATACCAGGTTGGAAGGGACCTCAAGGGTCATCTGGTCCAACCTTTCTTGGCAAAAGTGTGGTCTGGACAAGAGGGCCAAGCACCCTGTCCAGATGAATCTTGAAAGTGTCCAATGCTGGGGAATCCACCACTTCCCTGAAGAGATTATTCCAATGGCTGATTGGTCTCATTGTGAAAGATTTTCCTCTTGTGTCCAACTCGAATCTCTCCAGGAGTAACTTGTACCCATTACCCCTCAGCTTTTCCATGGGAATCCTTGTAAAAAAGGAGTCTCCATCTTCTTTGTAGGTACCCTTTAAATACTGGAACATGGTGATAAGGTCTCCCTTAGGCCTTCTTTTCTCAAGGCTGAACAACACAGTTCCCTCAGCCTTTCCTCATATGGCAGGCTTCCCAGTCCTTTGATCATCTTTGTGGCCCTTCTCTGGACCCTCTCCAGCCTGTCTATATCTTTTTTATATATATATATATAGCACCACATCTTTTTACTAACAAATAAACCATGATCTCACAAGTTCTGTGTTTGAAAAAAAATTATCCCTCATATAACAAGAAAATTCCATTTTGATCAATCATTTCAACTGATCTTTGCTTTTTATATCTCAGTTCATCTGTACTCTATCATTGCCAGTACTGATGGCAACCAAAGATGCCCCAAAACACTATAGTGGTTACTTCAGAAGACCTGATTATTTTAAATTTTGATAGGGAAAATAAAAAGTCAGGTTGGATTCTCTTTCTTGTGTTTTAAAAAGCTCTGGGTTCCTACTGAAGTCTTCCATGTTGAATCATCTCTTTGACAGAATGCTCATTCAAGTCATGCCGAAGAAACACAGGAAATGATGTCAAAGCACTGCAGTGACTATATGACCTTTCTTAGTGGAATGTTTTCTAATTATGAAATGATCCCACAAGTGAAAAATACATTTTTTGTTTCAACTATCAGATCATAAAGTAAAGCACAATATGTAGAAAATGGGGGGCATGAGAGCCATAACAGTTGTTTCTGAAAGAAAAAGGGGGAAGGTTTAGCTAAGTGCCACCAAAAGGCAAAGAGGAATTGATGGAGCCTTGCCTTGCAATAGAGAACTGAAAGCAGGGGACAGTAAAGTACCCCTGGCAGTGCTGGAACACTGAATCTAAACTAGATTTCTTTAAAATCAGCAAAGATATGCGCTAAATGCAGGAGTCAGTGGACTAGGGCCACGATGCTTGCACTCAGAAGGATAACGTCCTTAAAAACTCATTCATTTCAGATTTACTCTAGTGTCATTCCACTAATTTCAATAAAGCAGTTTTCAACCAGCAATCAACTATAACCACTTTATGTTAATATAGATTTGACTAGCTAGGTTTCAGGATCTCTCTGTTGCTAGGAAGGACTAAAACACGTCTATTTTCTTTCCTTAGGCATCCTTTCAAATCTAATTCATATCTGACAAAGAAGACAAGAAATCAATAGTATGTAGTATATACTGTATAATGACCTGGAAATTTCTTAACACGTTAAGCCGTGTTTGCTTCAGAATAGGTATTCGGTATTCAGTATACAATTATTTGTCACTGTTACACTTGGCCAAGTTCCATTGAAAATATGGTTCTGCAAAACAGAGACAGACCAAATGGGATGAATCTGTACGCTCATGTTATTTTTAAGTTGCCGCACATAACACACAGTCATATACAAATCAGGTTTTATTTTGACCTTTCTCATTGTATTTAGGAAAACGTCGATGGAACAATATTGAAAGCTAGGATTGTTCAACTCCTACAAATATAAAGATCGTATAGTGTGCATGTACCACATGCTGCACACATTCCCACATCTATACCGTTAAGGAGATTTTAGTGTCAAGACAGCAGTTTGAGTTTCTCAGGTTTTCATAGGCTTTCTTACCTCTGCCTTGGCATGCGGATGAGTGGTTGTTTATGGCATCTCTTACTAAGGCCAAAGAGCTTGTGAACAGTTTTCTGTGCCTTGAGGAAGAGTTGCTTCATGCTGTTTTCTAGTTGCTCATAACGACGTTGAAAATTAGAATCCATTGTCCACAAATGCATTAGAGTAGATGTGTTCAGGAAATAATTCATGGGCAGCCTTTTCATAAATAATTTGAATTCATCTGAAAAAAAAAAAAAATCTTCAATTATGTAGTTAAGGCTATTACTGCAGCAAAAATTAACTTTTAGTTTGTTTTTTTCTTGAACTAATGTTTTTAAACTTGAACTTCTGCAATTTTAGAATTGAACATCTTAACTCTTTCAAAGTAGAAAGGTAACTACATTTTTAGTTGTAATATTAGAATAAACCCAGCAAAAGTCAATATTTATATAATTTTTATATTGATGTTAAAACAAATACAAGCACTGTCATTATTTCAAAACCTGGATAATATGAAAATGAAATAAGAATCAGACTTTCTTACCTCCAAATCTATGATCTGAAAGTAAATACACATCTAAAGATCAATGTATATTGAATCACTTGGAGAAGACAGGGAACTGTCTTAAAAGGAGTATATTCCAAAACTCAGGAAATGCAAATAAATGTGATTTTACACACCAGCTCTCTTTTAGACATGTTATTTCACCTGGGACAGGCCATTAAAGATCACACTTTCAAAAGTATCTAGAATTGAAATGGAGCCTTTCAAAGCATTTTATGGTACTTTGACACTTCAAAAATGTCCCCTATAACTTCTTTTTGACTCATGTCCCCCTCTCTAAAATAGTAAAAAGGAGCTCTTAAATCACAGAATCACTGTTATTGTGAACATCGTACACTTTGTGATTTGTTCTGGTAGCTCAGTCCACATAAGATACATAGACTGAATCTTATTAACAGAATTTTTTTAATCAGTGAGTCTATTTGCATAAGAGGAATAATTTACAAGTTGATTGATAAGTTTCGAACCTAAATAAACTTCCATTTAAAAGGGATCTAATTACTGGGGAAAACCGAGAAAAATGATAGCACACTTGAATGCACATGTTCATCCTTTTTCTTTCTTGTTTCCATGCATCAGTACATTTTTCCTGTCTGCCCTCCTGCCTACTGCTGTCCTCCCACCCTTCACAATCCATTTTTTCTTTCATCTTGTTCCTGTAGTGAAGTCACTTGTCCCACAGTCTGGTTTTCACCCTGCCAGGTGCTCCTTCTCGGTAGTCTACCATTCAGCAGACTATGTGAATGCAATGATCCAACTCACTGAAGTAGCCTCCTTCTTCAAACTAGAGGTAATCATAATATTTAACATTGCTGTAATTTTAGATTGCTCATGGGAAAGGGTTGGTTGAGGGAAATGCCTGCTCACATGAAAGAATATTGCATTACCATAATTATTTTCAAGTCTTTTGGTTTTAGTTTTAGCTTTAGTTCAGGTTTTTTAACAACATTTCTATACAAAAAAGGTAAAAAAAAATTCTTTATTATCAGCAGAGAAGAAATATCTTTTCTAAATGAGCTAGAATGACCCTTGTCCACATCCTGAGAGACATGGGGCTAAGATGAAATAGAACAGTCCTATTTAGGGATAGTATTTTCTGTGATGGATGAAGACTCATCAGAAGATAAAAGGCATTGAAAGACCTTCTGGAAGGTAAAAAATGAAAGGTAAGGGGCAAAAATGATTATTTTATATTTAGTAAAATGGTTTTAATAAGTCATCTGGGAGCTCCTTGGAAATGTGTTACTCATTTTCTCCTCGTGCCTTCCTCTTTGAGTATTAGTTGTCCACTATTCTCCCCTTGAGGACAGCACTGCTGCCCCTCTGCTGTCCCTCGGTACAAATTAAGGGACTTGGAAAGCAGTTGTTTCTTTATTTTATCAAGTATTTGGAGCCTGTTTTTACTTTTTCCTTTCCCTAATTTTATTGAAGAAGTTGGTTCTTATCCTCTGTCCAAAAAGAATAAGTATCTGTGCCTAGGTTTCTAGCTTAATAATTGGAATTAATAGGAGTATTTAATAAATTTTACATTACCAGATGAGCATCTCTGTGAGTCTTAGTGTAGTTTTAGGAAAACCAGTTCCCTGTTTCCCCCTTCCCAAGTGACAACTATGCCTTTGTCTCCTCACACTACACTTCCCAGTTCCTCGCTTTGCTTCGAGGCTTGCACAGATGCTGTGAGAGAGGGTAAAGCCTTCAAAGCCTAAAGAGTGCATTTTCAAATTTAACAAACTTGTAGTAAAAAAAAAAAAATAATAGGGAATGAGGTTAACTGAACAGTTACAAAGTATATCCTTTGGCAAAGCACAGATCTACAGTTTGTATAAATCAGCCAAGCTCTGCTGACTTCAGAGGAGTGTACTAGTGCACCCAGGGAAGATCAGATCCAAAAGCCACATTCCTGACTACCTGTTTTAATCGCTAACTTCTCATTTCCCTTCTGTCCTTCTGAGACACTGGTATATCTACTTAAATTCAGTTTCATGAAATCAAAAATAAACCCAAATCCCTGAGGAGAGAATATACTCAGAAGATGTCTTTTCAGTTTTCATATTGCTGTAATAACTTATTTAAGAAACTGTCAATTTGCTGTGCTTTGCACAATGGCAATAAGCTCTACAGCTAACAACTAATCGGTTGCAGTGTTTAGAAGTGATAAGGAGGGTTTACTCTTCTTAACTTGCAATGCAAAAGCATTTCCAACAAGAAAACGCTTCTTTTTCTCCCCATAATAAACATCATCTTTGACTGCCCTTGTGCCCTGTATGATCATGCTAATGAGCACCATAATGCAGGTAAAAGAGAGACAGAGATAAAATGAACATGGTTACACAGTGCCTTCTGCAAAAAAGAGAAGAAAAGATAATGTGGTCATATCTTAAACAGACACATTTCATGATCTGTGAAACTACAACATGAACTCCTAACACTGAGAGATGATTAAACTATTACACTCTAATCAACACATTGTACCAGCCATTCCTGAGGATTAACAGCTAGTATTACAGTGCTGGGGGCCATAGAAACTGATACCTTTAAAATATGAGTTGATACTACATACGGTATGATTTCAGCACTTCCTCATTTATTTTCAGACAGATAGCACATGCAATACCATTTTTTCATATTCTTAACTAATTGCAAATAATGGGGGAAAATGTAGAACATTGTGTGCAGTGTTTGATCAAACAAGTTTATTTAACTTTCATTTTATGACTGGTCATGTCTGTTTTTCACTTCCCCCTTTCTGCAACGTAAATCTTTCTTGTGTTAACAATGTCTAGAGATAGAAATGGTGTACTATATTTCAGTGGTAAAAAATAAGAGAAAAATATCATGATGGGAGCAAACATTATTGCTGAAATCAGATGAATATCAGACATATTTAGGCTGTAAGAAATACCTAGAGCTACTTAGCTTGTAACTTGGATTCTCAGTGTTATTCAGTATCAGAACAGGGCTCAGTGCTGAATAAAATGATTAACATTCTGCATACAGAACTAGCAAAGACCAGAAAAATACTGTAAGCCTCGTCAAAGGATTTGACAATGCTCTGCTACAAGGAAAAAAGGTACCTGCTCTGTGATGGAAGAGAATAGGACCCCTGATTTCTCTGCTACAAATATTTTATATATCCCTGAATTACAAGATCTGTACAAGACTATCACACCTACAAGACCACAGCACACTTCTGTTTTTATTTCAGCTGAGGCTGAGTATTTTTTGGAACTTTTCCAGGCTATGAAAATGTCTTGTGTTAGCTTGTTTCCTAAGATCCCTTTTGGAGGATCCTTGGAAGCATCTTGGAAGTCAAAAGATTTATACCAACTTGAGAATTCAGAACACCAGGTTAATAACAGTACCACAGGCTAACATCTGACTGTGCAATGTCATGTTGGTCATATTAACATGACACATAATATCACTGCACTTTCTTTTCCTATTTTCTTCAGATCAAACAGAACAAGTCTATGACTGAACTTTCAAAGTGTTGTTCTTGAAATTTTCTTTTAA
>NW_009630557.1:27993-29374 GCF_000690535.1 Cariama cristata
ATGCAACAGAGATTATTTCTAGTCTATGGGTGTTAGAATCAGAGCAATTTCCTCCTCACATCCCAAGACACACTCTGTGTAAAGGCAGAAAACAATCTCAGCTGCTGCAGTCAGGATAACATGAGTAGGAGGACAAAACAACAGCTCCTTTCAGCCATATCTTTTGCCTAGGGAGGTCCCAGTAACGTACTTTATGGAAGATCAAAATTCCCAAGCCCCCTGTTAAATAGGAAAATTCAAATTTGAAACGGATTTCTAACAAAGAAAAAAAATACACACAGTTCTTTTTTTCTTTTTTTTTTTCTGTTGGCTCTGTATTATGGCTGAATTTAATGACAACATACGTGTACATGCGAAGAAATTAGGTGAGGGGACAATCTACATGTAGTTTAAGAGAATGTAAAGCAAAACACAGTTTGAAAATAACCTGCATTTGGTGATACATTAAGAAAGAAATTGTATCACAAAAAAGTAAACTAAAAAAAAGTCAGCCATCTTCTCTCAGTCTCTAGAAATGACTGTTTCTGGGGAGCTGATGTTCCATCAAGTTTTATTCTGTCATTTAATTTAATGTCGTATTCTGATGAGCCCTTTTTAGCTAACATGAAATAATTTAATCTTATGACATCAAAACCTTTAGTATTGGAAATTGCAACATAATGTATAACCCTGTCTAATTGTGGATTACATAGTCTAATCTAAACTTAATTTTAATGTGTTTACCAATATTCAAATATGGAAAAAGCAATGATATTTTCTGAGCAAAAGCAACCTGACAATAACTGAACAAGTACTTTACCTGGCCAGTTTAAGAATCTTTTATTGACTGAAATATACTATTGACAATAGGCTTACATACAGTCTATATATTTTCTAAAATGAATAATAACTTAGACTGCAGCAGTTTTTCCATTTAATGAAGCTCAGTAAAAGTATGTCTATAGGAGAAAAATCCTTTTTATATCATATTATCATGTCAAAATCTACTATTAGACAGCAATTGAAATGGGCTGGTTTGTCATTTCTCTAAATGCTGCTTTAATGAAACATTTTTCTCACTTATTTGTCTAAGAATACGAATAAAAAATCTTTGCCAAACTTTGTAGTGAACAAAATGGTGTATGTTCGTTAGTTTGATTGACAGCGTTTGTGACACTGAAAAAACTGGCTGACTGGTCGAGCCCAGAGAGTGGTGGTGAATGGAGCTAAATCCAGTCGGTGGCCGGTTACCAGTGATATTCCCCAGGGCTGGGTACTGGGACCAGTTCTGTTTAACATCTTCACTGATGATTTGGATGAGGGGATCGAGTGCACCCTCAGTAAGTTTCCAGGTGACACCAAGCTGGGTGGGTATGTTGATCTGCTGGAGGGTAGGAAGGCT